>NC_142123.1:32640000-32700000 GCF_056152115.1 Neolamprologus brichardi
GACAGGCCCGATCCCGGACTGGAGTAGACGTGTTGATCATGTTAAAGTCTGATAGATGATGTTTGCACTGCTCTGTTCTGATTAAAGAACCAACACATTTGTCCTGTTGAATGTGTCGTCATGCTCGCTGGAGCACTCTGTGCAGCCCACTTCTCTTTCTCTTTGGGGTAAAGATTATTTCTGCTGTTCTGTGGATGAGTATTACACACTGTTCTATGAAAAGTGTTTTTTGAGGTGAAAGAAAAATCAGAAGAAATGAATCAACATTTCTTAGAATCAAAAGAGTTTTTTCCCTTCTTTTTTTGGACATGTTAAGATTATAATGAGGCACGGAGGTGCTGCTTTGGAGACTCAGCTGCGTTACTGCTCTTATATTCACCCTTTGAGCCTTACTCACATACTTGGAAAATGGCTTCGTAAGAATCACTCAGCCTTGCAATATAATTTAACGTGTCTCTCAAACACAGCAGTCTTGGTTACTAGAGTGAAGCAGATTTAATCTTAAATGATTTTAATTGTCATTGAGAGCATGCTCACCTCATTTAATGCTATATTACATGAAAAACACTTTTTTTCTTCATAAAAAGATTGTAGTCTGTATAGACGTGTGTAAATTGTAGCTTCATGTTTTCCGCTGCTGTCATTTAATCACACAAAAGACAAAAATTGCATCATTAAATGTTATTATCCAAAATAAAACCACACAAATTTGAGACAAATAACAGCTTTACCTACAAAAAGGTACAAAAACAGAAACCTAGGCCTGAAAATAAGTCTTAGCTCATGTTGAATATTTTAAGAATATTGACCTAAAAATGAAACCAAGTTCTAAAATAGAAGGAAGACAAAATAAAATTGAACCAATGTTTAGATTTAATTACTGGTACTTCATCGCTAATATAAAGCTACAAAGGCAGAAACAAAGAAAAACACCTAAACTTAATTTAAGTTTTCATTTTCACATGTTTGGTTTGAATAAGTTTCCACAGTGTGATGGATTTTTATTGTAGTCCAAGGTTAGCTGTTCAGGAAATGAACATGAGTTAGTGTCGTGGCCGCTGAAGAAAACACAGCAGCGTGTGTGTGTGTTGTGGTGAATGGTTTCAGTGTAATGTTGACACTGAACTCTGCTTTTAGTAACTCGGCAGGTTGTTTCTGCTCATTTCTAACCTCACCGCGAGTTTAAATTCATCACAGCGGCAAAGTGACAGGCCTCTTAACCTGAACACAAATACTTTTGTGCCCCAAAATAATTCATTTAGCAGCGCCATGTGAATTCACATCACTATAAATCGATCCAATTACATAGGATGTGATGCCCGATCAGGCCACGTGACTCAGCCACACACTGATTAAAAAGTAGCAGAAAAAAGGCCCTAAAAGGTGTGAACTGTACTCTGATATAAAGAGACAGGAAAACAATAGCAGGGTGACCATTTTAAATATTGGATTATGAAATACGCCGCACACCGATTAACCTAACATTAAACACAGTTTCGATAAAATTAAAGAAAATTAGCAGAAAGCTGCAGTTTCCTTGCAGCTGCTGCACAACGTCACCATGCTTCATCGTTTCGACTAAGAGCTGTAACGTGTACTTAAATGTATGAAGATAAATAACACATTTAGAGGACAGGAGGGTTTGTTTGGATGTTCCTCTGACCAGTGAGGCTGAGAGCAGAGGACAGCATCAGTCTGATGTCAGGAACATCTCATCTTAATGAGCGAACACCGCGCTGACTGCAGACAAAGCAAAGGTGGAAATCTCTCAGCATTGATATTTCAGACACTCGTCTGCTGTTCCACCACAGAGGCACGTTGGGTTTGACATGTTAAATAATGTGAAACAGTTTGAGCAGTTTAAGGTCAGCGCTCATGCGACATACACGACTTTCACACTGACCACAGCATTTATAGTCCGAGTTATTGTACATCCTGCTGGTGTGAAATCAATTAGCCAGTCCTCTCAAATAAAATGCATTTCCTTTTTGTTTTATGTTATAAAATCAGGATGTAGTTTTAGTTTCACAGAGAAATAAGATAATAGATATTTAGACAATGTCAACAGTTTGTTTTAGCAAAAACAGGCTTCCTTGTTTGATTCAACAGTAAAACGGAAAATTATCAGTTACCTGATATTTAAGTTTATAATCACACTGGATTTGTTTCTGGACAAACTTTATGTGACTTTGAAGCTTCATTACAACGTTTTTTAAGAGTCTCTTATCCAAGCAGCCACTTTGGAAAGACAACAGGATAAAGGACGCTGTGCAGTGGGGTCGGGTTCATTCATGAGCAGAGCACAAAGTGGACCCAGAAGATGCAGATGGACGACAAGTTAAAGTTTCTGAAAGCCACAAACGAGGGAATTTACTCCAACCCCCCCAAAAAACAACGCCTTGATCCCCGAGTCTGACAAAAAGCCAAAGACTGACCAGCTGGTAAGTCGACACCTTGACATCCACCTTTGTTGTAGCGTTCGTGTTGCATACCATCACAGGACCCTCAGCCGCATTACAGTGACAATGACCACGAACATTAGGTGGCACTTGATTGTAATGGAAAACTGGTCAGTCCAGCTCGCCCTGGCGAGTTGATCCAAGTAGGTAGTGATGGAAAAGAGGCAAACTTGATGGAACAAACAGGGAAAACAGACGATGATGGAGACTCTGGGAGACAGACATGGGGACGTGACCGGGGAGAGAGAAAGTTTAACGACACAGAAACAGGAGTGACTTCCACAGGAGACGCTGGTGATTGAATTTATATGCAAACTGGCCACCTGCATATAAATCTACTTCCTGCAGCTGTTTCAGGAGCAGAGTGGATATTCTGTCAGTGTCTATCTGGCACATGATGATTCGGACCATCTACAGCTTTGCGGGTACCATTACCATAAGTGTGTCTGTTTGTATGATGATGGTAAAACATCAACCTGGAAACGCCTACAGACTCGTCTCTTTGTCATGCTCCGATAGCTCACAGTCGCTGAGGCTTTTGTGAGCCGGTGGAAATTATTTTTATTTTCTTGGCCTGAGTTTGACCTCTGAGGCTGAACATACACTTAATAACATACTAAAATTAAAAAGAGATGTCACTTTTGCTTTCACTCCTTAAGGAGGCCTTATTTTGGGTTCAGATAAGCATGTTCACAGTCTTAACCCTTTGCGTTTTAAATGGCACGCTGAAGACTATTGTGTAATTGAAAGTGTGACACAGAGGAGTTTGACGTATGATGGACTGAGTCATAACCTTTGACAATGAAGAGGACTATTGGACCTGTGTGAGGTTTGTAAAGAATTGATGGCACAGTTGGTTTCTGTCTGGTCTGGACCGCAGGTGTTTATTCTAAAAACAGACTTTAAAGAGAAATGGACCGAGATTGGACCCCTGAGGAACACCCGTACAACCTGTCAAAATCTGGTTTGAGGTCGTTGAGACTTAACTGAAGTGAAATCAGGAATCTTTGTGTTGAATGAAGACAGGTAGGATTAACAGAATAGGTGGAGGAAAAGCTGGAGCTCTTAGAGAATTCAGGACCCTCTTAATGTCTTAATGTTAATGCTTAATACTAAAAACAGGGTATAGTGCTGATGGCGGTTCATAAAAATAAGAGTATCTCCAGTCTGAAAACAACCTAACACGGTGTGCAGGTTAGACTCGACCTATTTAGCTTTGCATGTTTTACACACACCAGCCTCACGTGACTGACTTTATCTGATTATTGGCTGCAGCTCATTTAATTAGATGGGTCAGAGTTGAAACTAGAGGCAGGTTTTTCCAGGAAAGCACAGCGCATAAAAGAAGTCATTGACAGAGATGAAAAGCAGCGAAGTTAAAGGTCCACAACATACAGAAGTTTGTGCATTGCGTATAAATGTGGCGTATAGGAGAAAACCTAACCTCAAGCACGACCTCAGAGTTACTCAAGCTGCTCTCAATCGTTATCTGAACTTCACAGTGTGTTATTACTGCACTTTTATTTCTATAAATGCTTTTCTGACAAATAAGACGTTGGACTAGATTGTCGAGGATGTGAAAGCTCTCAAACTGGCTTTTCCACAAACTGAGGAATGAAAACAAACACTCACACTGTACTCCTGATCCACAGTCCTGGAATCGACTGTCTTCAGTCGGGACAGCAGCGAGCGCAGCAGCTCCATGTCGAGTCAAGTAACATCCAACACCTGAGCCGAGCTCGTGCGCCTCACTGACTCTACTCTCCTGGCTGCAGGCTGATCAGCCAAAACTGAAATTGAAATAAGCCTCTCTCTCTCTCTACCTCTTAGTTCTCTCTTTCCCTCTCTGTCTCAGTTCTGCCTCTGTCTGTCAGTTAATAATTTAACACCAGCTAATTGAGCCTCTCTCTCTTGCTCTCTCTCCCTCCCTGTCTGAACTGAAGAACAAGGAAGTATGTGGACAGTTTGAAAGAAATACAAAAACTTTACGACTGGTTACTTCACTGAATTTTAAAGCGTCGGTGTGTTACAGAAATATATTTCCTTCCTGAAGCACACAGCTAGTGAGTAATCTGGCACAGGCTGCATACCCACGTCTGCAATCAGGCAACCTGTTTCACCTGTGTGTTCACCGGACAGCGTGCAGAGATAGATCATCTTGATAGAGAAGTGTTGACAGACGTGGAATTTAAAACCGCCGCCTTGTCTGAAGCTGAAAGATAAAGGCACGTGTTTAAAAACGCTGAACTGTGATGGACACGTGATTAATTCTACTTTTTGCCGAGCAGGGGTGGAAAGGTTACTAGATAGAGATCTTAACTTATGTAGTTCAAAAGTTGAATAACCACTCTCACGTAAATTGGAGGCAATCTTGTGTAGCTCTTTTCTGTTCTACCTGAACACACCTCACTCACACCCACTCATATAAGCATTTTTCTTTCCCTGTCCTTAAGTGCTTTCTATCTAACAAAGATATTTGGCATGCCAGGGCTCAAACCACCAACATTATGGCCTGCGCTACCTCCTGAGCTACAGCCACTAAAAACACTAGAGGCAAAAACCACCAAATACACTCCAAGAAACAGGTTTGACTCCCTTTTACCTTCTTCAGTGAGTGCTGGAAACACTCCTCATCAATTTTGGTCCATATTAACATAATATGAAAACATTAAGAGCCACATACACAACTAATTCCCATTACCCTGGATGTGATATTTTCTTTATTCATTTATTAATTCAGTAATGAAAACCACCCTGGCTCACCATTGCACATCTATTACAGCTGTCCAGAACCTAAAATGACACCTTAACAATGCTTGTTTTGCTCAGTATTCAAACAACAGCCTTAAAGAAACCCAGAGTTAATCTATAATGAAGAACCTCAGAAAGAAAAGGACAGCACATCCTCACGTGTGAGAAGCTGGAAGCGACAGGTTTTTAAATTTATTTACTGGAATTATTTTGTAAAAGCATCACTCATCATTTGGCCTTTGAATGTTAAACAAAAGTACGTAATCTAAAACAAAAGTACGTATTTCGTTATCTCTCATGACATTTATATGGAAATATAACTGACCTCTTAATATTCGCAGGTCTTGAGTAAATGTGATTTGAGTGATCGAGGTTTCTCTTAGGTTGTCGGAAACAGCATCAGAGTGAGCGCTCTGTCATGGCGGCTACTCTTTGTCAGCTGCTCGGTTCTCGGAAACTGCGTCAGAGTGAAACCTCCATCCTGTCTCTTCCTCTGTGTCAGCTGCTGCGTCTCCTCCTCCGCTAGCTTAGCCTGCTAGCTCGCAGCAGCAGGGAAGGTAAACATGGCTATGTCGCAGGCTCTGTCCGAGGAGGAGTTCCATCGGATGCAGGTGAGAAAAACTACGGCGATTGTTCTTTTGGTGTGTAGGTGTCAGTGTGGTGAAAAACACCTGTGCGGTGCAGCATCACTACCAGGGGCGTTTGCCCAGTCTGCTAATCGTGAGCCGTTGCTAGGTGGGAGCGGTTAGAACGGCTAGCTCGGCTGACATTATTCATTTAACGTTGGCAGGAAGGTAACGGGCAGCCGGAGCTTTGACATGCCTCCGGGCGATATACTTAAGAAGGGGAGGAAGCAGACACAATGAGAGAGCTCAGTTCAACACTTAGCCTAGCTTACACCCCCCCTGTAAAGAAAAGCACAGCGTAGCATTTTTGGTGCTAACCGTTATTTCTATCTGACAGCGGGCTAACGTGTTAGCATTCACGGGACTCTCGCCCTGCTGAGAGTCACGGGGTCCTAGGCAAGCTGCCGTCGGCTCCTCTGCATCGGAGACAGGGCCGGGAAGCGCAAACACCTGTTAACATACTAACCACTGACCTCCCCGACTACTTTAATAGGACTGTATACTCATAGAGTTGTTCTCTGTTGTTGCACGAAGTGTAAGAACAGGAATATTGACTGTCTTCAAACATGGTAAACAGCAGTAGGGAAGAGTTCAAATATATTTACCACAAAAAAAACGTTAATACAGCTGTCATACTGTAGTAAACGCATTATGTTTTTTTATTTCTTTAAATGCAGCTGTAAGGCCCCTCTGGGGCAGTAAGGTGGGTCCCCTCAGAACGTCATGCTGTTCATGAAATATTTAGGAAGAAAGATCTTTCTAAAAGATGGAGGTAGCCACTGGTGTCATCAACTGTCATTGTTGTTTTTTGGTGTCAGCAGTGAGTGTATTTAGGCAAGTGAATAGAGTGCTCTATAATGAGCATAAACAGCATTTTGGGTGGGTGTAACTGCCATGATGTCACCCGTTGCTTTGCGAAGTCCTGCTACAAAGCTTCAAGATCAGGGTGTTTAATGTCGCCCTGTTGAAACTGAATATCTGGGATGGATCCAACTATGAATCCACTTGTGTTAAGTGCTTCAGTTGAAGGCAGCTGGACTTCTTGGTTCGTGAAGACATTTCATCTCTCATCTCAGGGGCATCTTCAGCTCTAAAACCTGATAGGGAGTCCCAGGTATTTAACTCTTTGGGGAGAGGTGGGACCACCTGTGCATCACCAGCGGTTATTTTGCCTCTTGCTGACATTCAGTGATCTCTGGTCACCACGCTGCTGCTTGTTACAGTAATCAGTTTATTTACATGTTAGATTTGTTTTTAAAAAGATGAATAAGCTCATCTTCAGTTGACCTACTGGCCAATCAAAAACACAACATGTCATAAATTAATACTGGCGTGTGTGTGTGTGCTTGTGCAGGCCCAGCTGTTGGAGCTGCGGACGCAGAACTACCAGCTGTCTGATGATCTCAGGAAGAACACGGCAGGTAAAACCTTTCACTCTTTGTCCTTCTTGTTCCTGCTGTTTCATGTTAACAACACTTGAAATGACCACAATCACACAAGAGGCTCTTTAAAGCAACAGAATGTTTAAGAACATGGATTAGAAGACCCACAGCATAAAACCAGTTTTCCTGCTCCACCTGAGCAGTTTTTGTCCAGGTGAAAGTTTGGCAGCAGACATTATAAGAGACATTAGAGGACAAGTCCAAATGTCACACAGTGCATGAGCGAGAACACAACATTGAGATTATATGAAATATAAAATAAAAGGTCAAGGTCAAAATGACTTCAAACTCATTTTGTTGCAAGTTTCAGAGAAACCACACTGACCAAGAAGCTTTTGTCTCAGGGTTTACAAGTGACTGATGCAAACTGTTAACTGTGGGGCGGTTTACGACCGTTTCAGCTCCGTCTGCATATTATTCCAGGAAAACAGGACCGGATAGATGAATCTTTGTTTGTGTGGAAAGGGCTGGGATTAGCTGGATTTTAAAAAGTCATAAAATAAACATGTGTAGTTGGAAACACTGTAAGGCCAGAGGAGGATTTTGGTGTAGTTAACTTGGAGCCGTCCTGTGTAAAATGAATCCGTGCCTTGAGTAACAGGCCCTCAAGAGTGCACAGATCTGGGTCAAAAACTTCTGGACTTATTTTGCCAGCATTTTTAAGCCCTCATAGGTCCATGAGTACAAGGATATCCACAAATTTCAGAGTTAAAAGACACATTTACATGGCTGGACAAAAACAAAAGACAGCACATGTAGGTAGAAATGTCTTCTTTCTACCTACATGTTGATATCAGGCTCATCTCTAGCCACAATTCCTTCTAGGTCGTAATCATTCTGTAATATAGTCATGGTATGAAGGTAACATTTCCATGGCTTTGTTAAATACACGGAGGGGCTCAGGTGGGAAGCATTTTAAGTGGAATGGCCCAATAATCATAGTGATGGTATTTTTATTTCTGTCCCACTTTTTAAAATGTTCATATTCACACAAAATAAATGGCACACAGATAAGTGTGTACATATCACAGCATAGCCTGCATGAAAGCAAGCAGGGTCCTTCACTAGAATAAAATAACACAACATGAGACGGGCTACGAAAATGCAAACCTACAGGAGGGAATCTGCCCCCAGCCCCCTGACATTCACCGATACAAGCAGGCTTTAAATGCAGTCGATGTACAGACTCCACTTCAACTAACGGACATGAAATCATTCATCTGATAAATATTTGATTGCCCATGTTAGCAGTAAAACTTTAATGAAGAGGAAACGTGTGTTTTCTATAATTAAATGTCGTCCTGGTGCATTTCAGAGCTGAATGCCGTCCGTCAGAAGAATGTGGTTCTGGAAAGAGATTTTGTCAAAACACAGAAGGTAACGAACACTTTATTACTATGTAGTTGTTTTTGTAGATGAGTGATTGGAAAAAAATAACCTGCTGACCTGAATTTGGGGGTTTATTTTCTAACAAAGCTGAGCGAAGAGTTTTCCTCATCTCTTCATGTTGTTGATTTACATTAAATGTTTTTCTGCTTTTCTTCTTTTCAGGCCTTGAGTAAGAGTAAGAAAGCTCAGGTAAGCTGTTGTTTGATGAGAATTGTTACCTCAGTGAATTTCTAGTGTAAACATTTTTCAATTATGTCATTTTAATTGTTCCTTATTTTGTCATTGTTAATTCTTTATGGCTTCCTTATTATGCTAACACAATCACCAATAATCTGCTAATTGGAGGTTATTTCTGTAACTGAGACAAACCGCAGTGCAAACATCGCGTCTTCTTGTACCGTCACATCCCAGGAGCTGTTTAAGCTCTGCTTCTCTGGTGAAAGCTGTAATGTTTAAAGGTCATTCAGGCAATAGGTGAACAGGAAGTGCATCAGAAAAATAAGAGTTTAGTTTTTAGCCGTGTGTCTGAAGTACGACTGAACTGTGGTTTTAAAGTTTGTGTTTATTCTCACCTGGTGCTGACGTCTTCTCTATTTTTGGCACTGTAGTGTTTTCACTGAAAATGTTAATTCACTCTGACTGCAACATATTCCACGAGGTTTCTGTCACATTGTTCGGCACAGAAACCCAATCACCCGCCACTGTTTGGATGGTTTAGTTGCAAAGAAATGACAGAGATATAACAATATGTCAAAATACTACATCACGAAAGTTTGGTCAGTCTGTCTGTGTGATCTCAGTAGGAGTTTCTGTAACCTGTACCTTAACCTTTCTCTGTGTAGGAGGTGGATGCTTTGCTGAGTGAGAATGAGATGCTTCAGGGGAAACTCCACAGTCAGGAGGAAGATTTCAGACTACAGAACAGCACTCTGATGGCTGAACTCTCCAAGGTGAGTCTGAGTGTTTGTGTGTAGTTCAGACACTGTAGAAGCTTCATATCATTACTGTGATCTTAACATTATAACATCTATTTTTCCAGCTGTGTACACAGATTGAGCAGCTGGAGCAGGAGAATCAGTGCCTGAAGAAGGAAGGAGGAGCAGCCTCTGCATCCAGCCCCCCACCTAACCCTGCATCCATCCCCGTGGATGGAGAACTGCTCCGCCTCCAAGCAGAAAACTCCACCCTACAGAAGAAAATGAAGGGTGAGGTGACATTTAAAAGGTGTAGATCTATCATCTCTGCAGTTTTAGAGGCTCATATTTTAATATTTTTTTCCACATAAAAATCGTCCTGAAGGTGTGTAGAGCCAAAGACAAGTAAAGGAAAAATATCACGATCTGACAGTTTATCTCCAGGTGTCGAGCTGATATTCGCCCACCTGTGTTCTCTCTTCTTCCTGCATCAGCAGCAGTGTATTTAAAGACTTTGACACACAGTACGCAGTGTTGGGGGTGGATAGAGCTCCTTTAACTCCCCACAGCGTCGTATTCTGTGCAGTTCAGGAGACAGAGAGGCTACTGTTGTTTTTCGACATATAAGTATTAATTTTCACAGGTTTAGAATTCATCATTTAAAAAAATGTAATCATAAACCTTCCTGACACATCACAATATAAACTCAACTCCTCGTCCACAGAAGGCCTTTATCATAAAACATTTGCTGACATTAGGGCTGCTCAATTAATTGAATTTTAATCTAAATTACGATCTGGGCTTTCAACGATCATTAAAAATGACTGAGCCGATTATTAGCCCCTCCCTCGTGCTTTACTCTCGCGCTGCTCCGTGTGGCAAATCGAGCGCACCTCTCTGCATTTCGAACACGTGTCACAACAGTTAAGAGCAGCGGTCTCCAACCTTTTTTGTGCCACGGACCGGTTTATGCCCGACAATATTTTCATGGACCGGCCTTTAAGGTGTCGCGGATAAATACAACAAAATAAAACTAGTACCGGTACCGAAAAAAAGAAGATTTATTCATAACACACGTGAAAAGACCCAGGAAAACAGAGTAAACGATAAAAACGATAACAAAATAACGCTGAAAACCGATAAAAACCCTGAAAACTATACATTTCACACCTGAGCCTCAACTCTCGCGGCCCGGTACCAAACGACTCACGGACCGGTACCGAGGACCTGAGGGAAGCTCGGAAAGCTAAGCAGAAGTTATTTGGAGAGGAGAGTGACTGCCGTTGGTTGAAAAGAGAGGTAAAAAAACTTGAGTGGTGTGGAAACATTATGGGTTCTGAG
The DNA here is from genome assembly GCF_056152115.1 of Neolamprologus brichardi. Taxonomy (NCBI): domain Eukaryota; kingdom Metazoa; phylum Chordata; class Actinopteri; order Cichliformes; family Cichlidae; genus Neolamprologus; species Neolamprologus brichardi. The sequence goes on from NC_142123.1 coordinate 32,650,923, forward strand.
TCAGACGTGGATCAAGTAGACACAGTGTGTAAACTTTGCTACAGTGTCGTAGCTGCACCACAGAGCAACACTGCAAACTTCACTAAACATAGATGTTTACATTTTTTATTTATTTTTTATATTGCAAACATTTGCACTGTTATCAGTATTTACACTATTTTATATTATTTTTTGACAATCTTTAAAGTCATTATTCAACACATTGTTATTGTTAAATATCATCAAATAATCGAGATTATCATTTTTGCCATAATCGAGCAGCCCTAGCTGACATATGCAAACATTAGTCATTTTCGTCTGTTGCCCTCAGTTTTAACTGACCAGTGATTTTTGAGGAAATTAGGTAATTTTGAAAGGAGAAGTGTCGTATGAACCAAAACCCCAAACAGGACTCAGAGAAGGAGGCTAGAAACTAGACTGATGAGACGAGCTTGTATAAATCTGTACGGATGGAGAAACAGCACATGTGTTAGCAGTGTGTGTAATTAACTCGGTGTACTGATGACTGAAGGTATGGACAAAAACATTGTCGTCATGCTCATGAATTCTTAATGTTCTCACTGTGAGAGTTAACTTGTGTGTGTTGGGGAACGTTGTCGGTACGTGGGTGTGATTTTTAGATGCTCTTTATTCAGATTGAAGTTTAGGTAGAAGCTCCTGTTGGCCAGACAGAGACATCATTTACTCATCTGGTTGATCACAGCATGTTTGCAACATCAGGCATTCACGGTTGACCTCGTTCACATACAGTGACAAATAATTTGGACAGATGAACAAGTAAAGTTGGTTTAGAGTTATAACTTGTGCCTGGTTATTTATTTTTAAAGGTTTTAATACATTTTCATGTAAAAAGTTATGAAGCTAACTTGGGCGCAGTGACCGCCGGGCTTGTAGTACAGCTGTGGAAACCTTGTGATTCCTGTTAGTCCTTCATGAAATGAATGATGTGAGCTGCTATTCTCCTCCAGCCCTGCAGGAGCGCTTCGACAAGGAGCTGCAGAGACAGGCGTCCGTTCAGGGCACCCAGAGTGCGACCACAGAGAGTGACGGATCAGCAGGTACCAATGGAGTCTCTGATGTCACAGGGACAGGGGCGGAGTCATTGCCAGGAGGATCCAATGAGAGACTGGAACAGGTGATTGGAAGTCAAAGACACAGCCGATGCAGCATGTTTGTGACATTTTCAGTCATCGAAGATGATGCGTTCAGATTAAATATATTCTTTGACCAAAAATCCAAAATCCTCAAATATTAAGTTTACAGTTTAGATATGATGAAGAAGGTGCTGTAATCTTTAAATCTTGTTTCAACTTTAGTGCGAGTCACCTGATGTAGTGCTGCTGCACTAGAGTTTACTGAGTGCTTCTAATATTTTGTCCCCTCACGTGTGCACATGTTGTAGTACACTATACTGTAATAAGTATGTTTTTTTTCCCTTGTCTGTTTTTCAGGCGGAGCCTGAGCTGCGGCAGAAACAGCTACACGGTGAGTTTACAGTTCGCTCTTTTGCTCACACAGTGTTTCCACTCAGAGGAATAACTCCTGTTCTTTCATGTGGTAATTAGTAACTTCCTGAAGAATAGCATTTAAAATATATGCTGTTTATTACATAATTAAAGACTAAAGTATTGAAATGGTGTCTGTCTCACTGTAAGTACTTTTATTGCCCTAAAAAATGACCATGACGTACTTATAGAAGACAGGAAGCTCAATGAACCGTTCGAGCTTCACATGCAGAGACAGGATTTATCCTCCACAGTGGGTTACACTGAGCTTTGCTTTCTGCCTCCACTTAACATAAACCTCAAAACATAAACACTGGATTTTGATGTCAAATGGAGTTTTGAGTTAAAGAGAGAATTTTCTGATGGTATTCAGGGTTTTTCTTGCAGTTGGCAGCCCTGTGCAACAGGACCTTAATCTGTTTTACTGAACGCTCTAATTGTTGGAGCCTCTCAGCTTTGAGCACACTGGCTTTAAAAACACTTGAGTGTTTTTTCCCTGTCTTGGTAGTAATGAAGGTGCCTGAACAGCAGTGTGATTCACTGATGTGTCTTTGAAGCAGCAGTGAGCTCTGAGCTGATAGATTTGGTTCTTATTTTCTATCTGCACGGGGGGGTTGTTGACAAGAAGAATAATGCTGAATATCACAAGATTTCAGGTGTAACACGTGGGCTTTAGCGTTTGAGCTTTATTTATGTGCTCATTACCACATTACATGCAAACTAACTGTATCAACATGCTGCACGAAGATGATCAAAATGGGTTTTATTTTGTGTGTGAGTGGATCTGACAGCTCAGACTTTAATAAGGTCATCTTCGTGCAGCGAGCTTTATAAACCGATTGACACCTGAAGCCAGCAGCTGAAAGGAAAACAGTCTAAAACCTGATCGCCACGCTGGTCTGAAGAAAAGCTTTAATCTGTCAAGCTTCCAAACGCACGCTGTGTTTCAACAGCCGTCTTTTAGTTTGAACTTTGGGCTTCTGTAAGGTGAACCCACAGCTGGCTTTATAGGTGCAGAGCAGCTAGCTGGCTCAGGGCAGACACACACTACAAGCTGAAGCAGGGAAAAACAACGAAATCTGTTAGGAAGCCGCAGATTAATTAGGCTTTAATGTGGATATAAGAGCTGAGGCTGCTTGAGCAGGAATTCCCTGTTAGAGCTGCAGAGCCAAATTCATTTCCACCTGTTAGAAATCAAATCTTTGTTTTTGGCAGTCACTCCTGCTGTCTCTGCACTTCATGGTGACGCTCAGAGAATTTCTTGTAATATGAACAAGTGATTATTACTTTCAATACATAATTAGTGTGAGACAATCATACTGAAAATGGTAAACATAGCTGTATTTTGCAGCAGCCTGTGAGTCAAAGTTACCACGGGTTATTTTTCTGGTAACATGTAAGTGAAGTGAAGAAATGTTGCGCTGCTGTTCTCTGTGTTGATCAATGTTGGATGACACCGCCTCTCTACAAACAAATGGACCTGAAAGTGAAAACCTGCAGAGTTCATATAAGCATGCTGTCAGCAAACGCAAACTCACAAGATGCAGCAGTTGATGTTTGACTTTGCAGCTCATCTGCCTCCTCCAGAGATTAAAAACAAAACAAAAGAAAAAGCCAACCTCTCAGACGGCGTGTAAAGTGAGGAGCTGGTGTAGTGTGTGTCTGGCCTAACGGACTGCCCCTGCTGTGTGCGGCGCCCCCTTTAGGCCTGTCAGAGAAGAGCGTAGAGAAGATTGTAGCTAAGCAGGCAGCGCTAGGCTGGTCGGCTGCTCTCTGTCCAATAACTCACTGCTTTGGACCAGAGCTGGAGATGGCCCTGAACACCGAGCAGGAGGAGAAGAGGCTGCTGAAGGAGCAGATCCACACCCTGGAGGTACAGATGCACACAACAAACACACAAAACACATTTGCACTCACATATATCAGAGTAAGCTCTACTCGAGTACTTCCTTTATATATTTACTCCACTAAAAGTCTAAAGGGATAAAAAACTTTCCCCAGAGTGAAAAAACTAAAACTACTTAAAATGAACTGTTTTACTCTGTAAGATCTAAATGAGCAAACCAAAGTCAGGTCATCATTTCCTGTTTTATTGTCCAATGTTTGTGTAGGACGTGCAGAAGTATAACTCAGCGTTAGTTCACCTTCACTTGTGTTTCTTCTAAGAAGTACATGGATGCTCACACAAGGAGGCTGCTCCAACACTGCAGGCTCGATTAGTACACTGGATCATGTTTACCAGAGATAACTTTGAAGTAACAATCAATAATTATTGTTCGATAATACCATAGCAAGCTAATTTTAGGTAGCATCCCACACTGAGCCAAACAAACATTAGCTGAGAGTGAACTCCTAAAGTTTTTGGCTTTGAAACAACACAAACATATGACGTCTCAGTCTGTGGACACCTGCTGCTGGACTCCATAAGCTCCACGTGTGGACTGCTTCAGTATTTTCTCTGGTTCTGCAATCTCAAATGAGAATATTCACAGATGAACGTATTGACCTATTGTATCGAACGTATTGTATTTCCAGGCCGATCAGAGCAGATCATCGGATCAAATTTTAAAATTGATTCCATTCTGCAGTAAACACCATAAATATTAGACAACATTATAGAATATTACAGTAACATCTACTTCTTCTTTTTCATACTGCTTCTTTGTGGTGTAATGTTGCTCGATCTGTTGTGTAATTAGCTTCCACTTTTCCAAAAAGCCCAAAGAATAAAAAAGTCTAAATGTTGGCAGAAACGGTTGTATGTCGTGAGTGAGAGAGGAAACTAATTAATTCATGACAGGAACATAAACGGCAGATGGAGAGCAGCGGTGAAATGTCAGCGTGACAAACGGACGACTGTGTCCTTTCCTCAGCGTTCACCCAGCCCCGCTGATGGAAACATGCCTGAAGATGATTGTGATTTCTTGACCTTTAAATTGGTTGAACATTACAGGTTTGACAAATGAGGACTAAGGAGGAGGGGACAAAACATCTCGAGTGGTAAATTGGCTGTATTTGTATAGTGCTTTTACTTGGTCCTAAGGACCCCAAAGCGCTTTACACAATCATCCACACATTCACACACTGGTGATGGCAGCTACATTGTAGCCACAGCCACCCTGGGGCGCACTGATAGAGGCGAGGCTGCCGGACACTGGCGCTACCGGGCCCTCTGACCACCACCAGTAGGGTGAAATGTCTTGCCCAAGGACACAACAACCGAGACTGTCGGAGCCGGGGCTCGAACCGGCAACCTTCTGATTACAAGACGAACGCCCAACTCTTGAACCACGATCAAGAGTGTTCGTGCTGTAAACCAAAACAGCTAAAACGCTGTGTGCTGCCCCTGTTTGAGTCCAGCTGCTTGAAAGTATTTAAACAGAAGAGTTACAGGGTGCATTTCAATCAGCCAGCAGGCACAGCTGACAATTTGAGCCAAAGTCACAAGTCTGCTGTTAACGTGTCATTAAATTAGCTTTCTGTTTTTACTTTTTTTGAAAACTGCTGCTAGCTCTGTCAGGGTCACCCACACTAGGAATGATTTTTGTTTGGTGAATGATGACTGTGTGATTGATACGTGAACCCTGAGCTGGGACAGAAGGTTGCACTTCTCATAGCCTTTGTTTCCACATCATATAAACACGTTTCTGCTGCCACAGCTCAGCTAGATTTTCTTTTTTGTTGGATTTCCAAACATGTAGCTTTGTTTGGACTGTGTTGGTGTCGAGTTCATCAGCATGTCATCGTCATGCTGCTTTCCTATTGGTTGTTCAGTCGTAGCGCATCGTGGTAGAAGTGCGTTATGAGATGCTCTGATTAAATCTCTAACACTCTCCTGATTCTTCACACATTATATCACCACAGATCTTTCATGATTCCAGATTCTCACCGTTTATATTCAGCTTAAAGGTTTTGATAACAGAAGGATCTGTTGGTCATGTGACACCTGTCAAAATCCACTTTCATCACCCAAATGTGATTTAAGATTACTTTAATATGTGAACTGTATTTCTTTTGGAAAATCATTTGTGAATATTTGCTGCAGGATTATCTGTTTAACCAGTTATTAAAGTTTTAAACCTGGGCCTTATTTTCATATCACCTTGATGGTAAAATTGTTAATGGGAGCAAATGAATCTGAAAGAGCTGCACGTAGTCCCAAAAGGCTCAAAGGTTTTTGGAAAAACTTATCGTGATGCTGCAAACTGAGTTTCTTTGTGTTCGGACTTCCAAGAAGCAAAACTCTGACTGCAGTTAGCGTCTTTGTTCTAGGAACAGACGAGACATCCATTCAGAGGAGCAATACGTTCACTTTGATTAACCCTTTAAAACCGGTCAGAGCGGGCACACTCCATTTTGCGCAACTACTTTTAAATCCTTGTAGCTCTGCAACCACGTGAGCTAGCGCAATAATTTTTTTTTGCATATGAAACCGGAGGAGTTGTACTTACATCTTATGCCATCAGCTTGTCCTCGGTCACAGTTTCCTTCCACATATAGCTTTGCAAAAACTGCATAAAAAACACTTGCAGCAACAAAAACATAATATTCCAGAAACACGCTTTGCCGATCCGATCAGCTGTTTGTAACACTTCCTACGTTGGATTAGACGTCAGCGCGAACTTCTGCATGTCCGCCATGACCTGCCCGAAACCGGAAGTGACGTCATTTTCGCGGAAATGTAGTTTTTTACCATCAGGGCCTCAATGAGCCTATACTGGTGTTTTTAAAAGTTATCTTTGATTTTATGACTTTCTGTGTGGTTTCTGGGATGCTTAGGACTCATATTGCACTGCTGGAAATAGTTTATTTTGATGCATATGCTGCTTTTTTGCAAATTTGCATTATAATATTTATTTTCGTTTTTCCTGCAGTGTATAAAAATTGGTGTATTTCAAAAATAAAACTATGAAGACACTCAAAATAAATTTCCTGTGGTGGGAAACTATTTTGTGCAACTTTTTTGTATTTACAGTTTTGAGGGATAAGCCTCTTAAATTTCTCTAACTAGAAATATATGTTAAAAAAACAAAAACGATTTTCAATTTTTTTGTAGTTTATTGCACTTTCTTGCAATTTATGTAATTACTATGCACTTAATGCAGACATATTATTAAAATTTAGGCTTTAATGGTTGTATTGATGTATAGCAACTTGAAATGCTCCCAAAAATGGCTCCACAGCATGTAAAAATATAATATAAGCTCTGGCGGACTTGGTCCTATGGTAGGTCTTAAAGGGTTAATAACAGTTAAGGAAATGTAATTCAGAGCAATACTTTTTAGACTCTTTGGACATGAGCCTGCACCGGTGTACTTAATAAAGTGAGGAGGATCTATAAAGTGATCCCTGAACATGCTGTAAGTGTAGGAAGAAAACTCTTTGTCTCTCTCCTCAGTTGACTGAACCTTTGCTTTCTGTCTGCCTGCAGGCGTCCAAACAGGCTGAAATCACCAAACTGCAGGAAGAAATAACAAAGGTAAATCTTCTCAGGGCTGACAACACACAACCACTGTGTAATAGAGATTTATTTAGCAGTAACTATGCCAGTGAGCTGATATTGGCTATTAAAGGTGCAGCTTTTTAATGCTGTTTCCGTCTCTTTGTCCTGCAGCTGTCTGACAAGCTAAAGAAGAAGCAGGAGAGGTGAGATGACCTAAGCGCAGTCACATTCACAGCTTTTTGACACACAGTTATCAGCCAGTAATGTAGCAGCAGTGCTGGATAAACTGCTTCAGGCGTGGCTCAGTTCACTTAACCTTCAAAGCAGCCATCAGCTTCAGGAGCTGGATACTGTAGGTAGAACACCTGCAGTACTAGAGAGAGAACTCCAGCCAAGTAAGACATGAATAAGGATCGTCTTAAACTGTGAATCAAAGCTACTTGAGTAGAGGTGAAGATTTAAAAAATATATATCCCGGTCTGGAAACAGATTCACCATAATTTTAATCTGTTCTGGGCAACTAAACTGAAGCTTATGTTTTTGTTCTCCTGCAGTTTCCAGCGTCTGCAGACAGAAAAGGAGGCTCTGTACAACGACAGCAGGTCAGGACTGCCGTCACGCCGCTGCTCGTACTCCCACTAGTGTATTGACGGCTCTAACGTCCACGGCTCAGGCTGCGTGCTTTTTTTCCCCTTTAAATGTGCTGCTTGTTGTGGAAATGTTGACCTTTTGTGGTTTTGATTCTCTGCAGGACAAAGATCGATGAGATCAACCAAAGAAAAGAAGAAGAGCTGAAGGCCATGAATATCCGTGTCCAGAGACTACAGACGGACCTCATGGCAGCCAATCAGGTTTGATCTCGCTAAGAAATCGCACCAGTCCATTACTATGTGCATTCCCCCAGCTCCTCTATCATTCTTTCCCCAGTCAGGCAAATGTCCTACAAGGAAGAATAAACAAAGCACAAAACAAACAAAGCACTTTCTGTCTGAAATGAATTTTTTATGTGCAGATTGTTGAAAAACGGGCCGTATGAGCCCATCATCAGTCATCCTCTAGGTGTGATAAACACATAATCTGTGTTAATACCAGCTCTGGGTACTACAGCCCATAGAGGGCGCTAAAGCACACGATAGATGTGTCAAAAGTACAAAATATTCCATATTCCTGGTTAAGTGATGACGTTTGAATCCTGCTACCTCGTCCGAACTCCTGCTGCATTCATTAAGGCTGTTGTCTGTTTAACATGTAGTGATGTGTTGTATCTTGTTGTATTTAATATAATCCACCTCTCTGGCTTTTTGTTAGCACCATTCATGTGCAGCACATCTTTAAGCTAGTTTAAAAATGGATGGATGGTAACTGTGCTACATGGGCTCACGGTTTGCCAAACACCAAATAGCTAAGCTCTACAGAAAACTGTCCTTCTGAGGCTAACTAAGAGTTCAGTGGGGACATGAGATAAGATAAAACTTTATTAAGCCCTCGGTGGGTTCCTCTGGGAAATTCGGTTTCCAAAAGCACAGCACCGACAGAAGTTACAGAGCGTGAGCAGAATATTATATATATACACACACATATAAATACAGAGACATATATAAATAAAATATACGAAGGAGATAAATAGAATAAATAGGAATAAAAATAAAAATACAAGTGAATTGCACATTTCAAGTATTGAGGTCTGTTGCACCGTTGACTATTAACAAAAGTATTGCACAGTGAAGTGAAGAGGCACTACAGCTGAGTTGTTCCCACCTCCTTTGTCCTCCCTCTCCCCTCCAGAGAGGAGTTAAACAGTTTGATGGTGTGTGGGACAAAGGAGTTTTTAAGTCTGTTGGTTCTTGTCTTTGGGAGAAGCAACCTGTCACTGAACAGACTCTTCTGGTTGTTTATGGCCGTGTGCATGAAGCTGAGGAGCAGGAATTGTTCATAACGAGTAATCCAAACCACGCAGCAGCATATTATTGACTAACCTGGTGTTGTGGATGGATCATCACAGATGTTCTGAAGTTTGGTCCTCTTTTAGTGCTTTTTTCCTGTCTTATGATTTCGTTTGTCGCTGTCCATCTGGGACCACCACAATAGCTTTTAATAAGGGGGGAAACTTTAATGTTCATCCTCCATCTTGGCTGTGTTAATGTGGTTATATTATCCTAGCTATAGCTCTGTAGCTAGATACCAACTAGCCCAGCTTTAATGACACCACAGATATTGCTGCTGTTTAGTTTTCTTCAGTTATGTCTGAAAAGTAGTTCATGTCTGTGGCTGACGTCTGTTGAACACCTTTGGGTGTTATTGGAGAATCTGAATCAGACTGAATCTGTTGGACACGCTGAATAATTAAAACATGCATTAATAAAACATACATGACGTGACGTCACATTTTCTGTACGAGTCCAAAAACAAAAAAACTTTTAATTCCAAAGTTTGCACACTTCACATGTCATTGTGAACATAGTGAAAGAGTCTCTTTCTGTTCTGTTTTCTCCTCTGTAACGATCATTTCAGCCTCGCTATGAACTTTGACTTTTTACTTTATAAACTGTAATCATTTGTGTTTGTGCGTTTTCATGCAGACGGTGTCAGAGCTGAGAGAGCAGCTACAGAGCAAAGACAAGGAACACGAGGTGGCTCTGCACACGCTGAAAAACGAGGTAATGCATGCGCGCGCGCGCGCACACACACACACACACACACACACACACACACACACACACACACACACACACACACACACACACACACACACACACACACACACACACTGAGTCAGAACGTTCCCGGTCTGTGAATCCTGCCACAGACAGGCAGACTTCTGAACATATTTCCATGTCTCAGGCGCAGCAGGAGTGCAGTAAAACACACACATATAAAGACGTGACGGCACTCTTATTTAAATATTTGTCCACATCCAAATTCTGCGCACACATATTAGGATACAGTTTTCTTTTTCTTTTTTTTAAATTGAAGAGGATAAGGTTGAGGGAAAAGGGGACAAGGGAGGAAACGGTGTGAAGGTTGTAGGAGTTGGATTAAAGCTGACTGTTTTCGGTTCTTTCACTTCTCTGTGAAGCTGTTTCTCTGCCAAAGTGATATAAATGTTTAAAAAGGATCCGTTTTCACCAAAAACAGGTTTTTAAAATGAAGGAAATGAAATGAGAGATGGTGGGATGGAGAAAGCTCCTTAATACAGATGATTTTTTCTTAATAAAGTACAAATATGTTTGGAATATCACTCTGGTGGTGTTTCCTGGTACTCTGTGTGTTTCTGAACTGCTTTATCCTTCTCTAATCCTCGACTCTGTTCTTTCTGTCATCTTTGTCATTTAAAATTTCTTTACCTGTACACTCTTACGTTTGTTTGTGTTCTTTTTGTTTTGTTTACCTCCTATATTGCCTTTGTTTTTCTCGCTTTCTTTATTTGCTCTTTACTGGTTTCTTTCCCATCTTATCTTTTCCCCTCTGACGCCCCCTGCTGGTGGTTTGGTGCCACTGCAGGTAGCCAGTCAGAGTGCAGTCAGTCAGGAACAGGTGGACAACATCCTGCAGGAGAACGATGCTCTGAGGACAAACCTAGCTGCTCTAGAACAGGTAATAAACGTTACACAGCATGGAGAGAGTTAACGCCACTAACTTAGTGGCCATGAAACCCAGAGAAGCCCTCATAAGCATTACATCATCTCTGAGCACTAACACAGCTACTTTTAACATGTAATAAAACTGATGAACATAACCCTGACAGTACATCATCTCTGTGTACGAGAGAAACTGACAAGAACGTTACACTGACCAGTGAGGAAAAAGTCATTAATACCTCAAAGACCATCACGCTGCTACTAATCACACAACAGTTTCCTGATCCCAGTTGTTGCTTTAGAAAGAAATGACAAAAAAGTGTCCATCCATCCATCCATCCATCTTCATCCGCTTTATCCGAGGCCGGGTCGCGGGGGCAGCAGCCTAAGCAGAGAGGCCCAGACCTCCCTCTCCCCAGCCACCTCCTCAAGCTTATCCGGGCCAGCCGGGAGATATAATCTCTCCAGCGTGTCCTGGGTCTGCCCCGGGGCCTCCTCCCTGAGGGACATGCGGAAAACAGCGCCCAGGAGGGGCCCAGGGGGCATCCTTGTCAGATGCCCGAACCACCTCAGCACGTTAGCTATTTTTCCACATGACAAAAATGTGTCAAGTGGAAAAATAAATTCACATCACTGTGATTCTCTGCAGCACCTGGACTTGGACCATGCTGACACAAAGCAAGTAGTTAAAGATCAGAGCCGTGCGAACCGAGCAGCTCAAGCTTTGTTAAAGGTTAACAAAACTCTACAAAATATTAGCATCTTACAAAAAAGAGGAAATTTTGCTTATTAGAATGAACTGCTGTTACAAGAATTACTTGTAATTGACTTGTTCCATATATATATGTGTATATATGTATAATATGGAACACTGGATCTGCTGTGTTCATGCAAAGAAAACCATGCCATGTCATGCTCAGCTTCAGCTGTTTAATAGCTTCATTTACTGGTTACAGGTTAAAGACAGACAATCAAAAAGAAGTTTAATGTTTTATATAATTCTGACCTCAAAACGCTGTTTGAACCACTTACTGTTTTTTGTAATTGATATCATTTCACGTGAGCTTTTGTAAATCCGACCCAGAACACTTTACTCACACACTATCAAACTGTAACTCACCTTGTAGGAGAACAGTGCTCTGGGGACTGATCTGTGCACACTTGACCAGGTATTTATATCTTAGACTAGAGTAGAGCCTCATCTAGGACCCTAACCTTAGCTTGGTTTTCTGGACTAATGTGAATCTTGAAAACTAAACTACATACTGCTGCACGAGTGCTAACAACAGAACACACTACATTAAATCGTTTGTGCAAGTGTAAAATTCAAAGCGCTTGCAGGAAACTAGATGATAGATCTGTGAGGGCTGCCCTGCTAATGATGGTAGTGGAGTTGATCTAGAATAGCTTTTTTAGAGAGAGTATCTAGAACCTGTTTGTTGTAGGAGCTGCCTTTAATGTCAGTGTGGAACACGTGTTGCAGGAGAACAGTGCTCTGAGGACTAATCTGTGCGCTCTTGAACAGGTAATTATTTCCTGACTCCTCATGTAGAGTTTAGCATTAGATCGAGGTCCTGAAATGAACTTTGATTCCTAGAATCTTTTCTAGAGGCTTTTTTTAAGGTTGATCCCCTTAAAAATAAAATAACATGACTGTGTATGCTGAGAATGTGTTGATGTCCTGAAGCAGAAGCCTGAGTAGAGAGTGACTGGTTACGGTGACTGAGATTAGTTGGTTAGAGCTCCTCAAAATAATCACGATGATCAATTTTTCCTGCTTTCCAGCAGGTTCCTGCTTTAATTCTGATTTATGTAATGAAAATGTTGATGCTGGAGGTCAGTAACCTCAGCTGTAGCTCATTAGGGTTCACATCCATGGTCCATGTTGCTTTCTTTGTTTGTGTCTAGCAAGATATATATTTGATGAAATGTACGACCTTTGGCCTGATTAGATCTGTTCGTATTGTTCTGAAACACTTTATTTTGGAAAATGAATCAGGAACCAACTGTGTTATATGTTAGGTTTTCAGGTTACTTGGAGGGCAACATCTTCACCTTTTGATGTCTTAAATGCTTTTTAGAAAGAAAAACTCTAGTGTTTGATTTTTCAGTCAGAACTTTTCCACCCAAATCCCAAGACTTGGAGAAATACTTTTCCAAAGTAAAAGTTGCATATTCTGATGGCATACTGTTGGGCCTCAGAGGTAAAGATTAGGCCTTTTGCCATGGTCAATGACATAGACCTCACCGGATTATTCATATCAATACAAAATTTTTACTTAAGTATAATTTGTGTCCTGCGACTCTTGTTTGTGTCATCATAGACTAAAGAAAAGGTCTCATGATCATCATTCGTGTTTACATTGGGACTTTTCGTCACGTCCATAAGAAACTGCAGGACTGAGTTGGTGCACTTGTTGATCATAAATGGGTAACAAGTTGAAAATAGTTAAGCTTTAAACAATCGCTGCACTCCTCAGTGTCACCACTTTAACTAGAAAAAAAAAAGAAGGGGCGGGATTTATGATGTCGGTACCGTCAGTGAACAAACACTGTTGCTGACGACAGTGTTGAACACTGACGAGCATGGTTTCATGAGCCAGCAACAGTTAAAGTGCTCTGATGTTCCACATTAGCCTCAAACTGGAAGATTGGTTTAAAACGGAAAATTACAAAAAACAGTTAAGACGGTGAAATCATTAAGTCCAATATAAAACGCACCGTAGGATTAAATAAGTTCTTAAATTTAGAAACCTGGACTCAGGAGACGCTCTGAATGCTTCATCCTCTGTTCTCAGACGAAACAATCCATTTGCTGACTCACACAAATCTGTGTGTGGTCTGTAAAGCCAAAGTATACACTTACACTCTTTTCTCACTTAAAGTCACTGTGCTGTAATTTTATTGAAAGTACCAAAAACATTTTTCTCTCAGGAACTTTTGTCATGGTAGTAAAATGTTTTTTGTGTTTCCTCTGAGACCTACACACACACACACACACACACACACACACACACACACACACACACACACACACACACACACACACACACACATACACATGCAAAACAGCTTAAATGGCTGAAAGCTACTTTTCAGTGATGTCCACACAAACCTGTCCATGTGGAGCTGTGCTGCTTTAGAACATGAGAGCATGACTGCTGTCACAGAAACTGGAAATTAAAATGTATTTATCAGATTCACTGCTCTTACTAATGCCGGCTAGTTCGCTCTCTGAACTGGACAATGTTAAAACTGAAATGAAAACTGAAAACTGAACAGTAAGCAAACGGATTTTTGGAAATCACCACAAGTTTAATCAGAATTAGTGGCTGAAAATTGCAGCTAGGCTGCTACCAATCAGAAGTGTGCAGTGGCACAAACTCTAGAGTCACCATGGTGACTCCACAGGGTGTAATCCTACAGCCTGAAGGGATATAAAAGAGGGTCAGCTGATGTGGGTGACCTATAGAGATGGACCTCCGACATGGATCTATATGTAGATAAATGATCTGTGTGTGGGGGTTCATGCCTTTGTTATACCTAAAAGGCCAAATGATTTAATCCTACAACTTACATCTTATTTAACCTGTGGTACTGTTCTCTGCTTCATCTTAATCATCTGTCCTCGTCAGTCTTTTCTATCTAATATTTTCTGGCAGTTGTTATCTGTCCAGGACATTCTTGTACATGTACGTGTTTAAGTTGGACAGGTACTGCAAAGAGTTGTTCAGGAATAAAAGTGAAGTGTTTGAAATGTGTTTGTAGATCCAGACGGTGAAGACGCAGGAAATGAACCTGTTGCGAGAGCAGCAGGAGGCGCTGACGGGCGAACTGCAGCAGAGACGAACTGAACAGGAGAATCTGCTGGCTCAGAGGGATGACCTCAACTCCCAGCTGCAGGTAGATTAAACCAGCAGAGTCAGTGGTTTGTTTAACCTTTGGGTTTTATCTCAGCTCGTTGTGCCGATATAAACGACGCTCCAGCTGTTTATTTACACGCGGTTTTCTGCTTCTCTCACTTCACGTCCTTCAGGAGTCGAGTTTTGCCAACAGGAAGTTGTTGGAGCAGTTAACCGAAGAAGGACAAGAGAAGGACAGACTGCTGAGAGAGCTGGACGAGGCTAAGAAGGTACACACAGAGTGCCACATGGTGTCTGTACACAAACCAGCTGAACCAGTAAACACACTTACACCTGTTTGTATGTGAGCAGACAGCGGAGAAGAGGAAGGCCATGCTGGATGAGATGGCCATGCAGCTGAACCAGGAAAAGTCTGACCACAAGGAGGCGCTGTCAGACCTCAAACTGCAGCACGAGAAAGAGGCGAGTGTTCATGGATCTGCTGCTTTTAATGGCTTTTATCCATCACAGTTTTCTTCTTTGTTTGGTTTCTCTACATGTCTGTAGAGTTTCTTTGCTTTGAATTATCGCAGATCTGTTTTCATCTGTTTTTGTTTGTGTGGTTTTTAAAATGTGCAAAAATAAAGAAAAGCCAAACATTTTCATCAGATTTAGTGAATCCTTGTTGCTTTTGTCTCTTCTCTGTATTCCCGACTCATTTTCTTCTTCTGTCTCCTCCTCTCTTTCAGGTTCTTGCAGTCAGGGCTCGATACGAGAAGGAGCTCAGAGGACTTCATGAAGACAAGAATCGCTCTGAGGAAGAAATCCGACAGCAGCTTAGAGATGAAAAGGTAAAGAGGCACACAGGAGGTGAAAGTGGGTAAGGAGACAAAGGAGAACGCCTGACGCGTGTCTTCCAGATGTCTCGTATAACACGAGCAGCAGAGTCGTTATCGCACAAGTTCACGATATGCTTTGTGAGTTTTCAGGCTCGGGCGAAGGAGCTGGAGGGTTTACAGCCCCGAGTGGAGGAGCTGCTGAGTCAGGTCCAGTCCATGGAGGGAGCCAAAGGATGGTTCGAGAGACGGCTCAAAGAGGCTGAGGTCAGTATCTGCTGAGTGCTGGCTGGTCACCCTATAAACCAGTGGTACTTTTCCGCCAACTCGTCCTCCAAATCCTCCGTAGTTTAAAGGTCAAGTTCGCACATTTGCATCATTATTTTAAAGTGAAAACGCCAACATTTACTGTTTTTAGCTTCTCGGCTGAGCAGATTCTGAGTTCCTTTGATTCCAAGTGTTCGTCTGTGACTGACTGTGGTTTATCTGTCTGTTGATGCGAGCAGGAGAATATAGAGAAGAACAATCTGCAACATCAGGAGGAAATCGAGCAGCTGTGGAAAGAACACAAACTTCAGCTGGAGGTACACACACACACACACACACACACACACACACACACACACACACGCACACGCGCACTTTCATTTCGTTTTATTTAATCAGGTAAAGGTGTCACTGAGAAGAGTAATGTATTTTCTGTGAGTACAGAATGAAAGCCGGTGTTATAAGAACAAAAGCAGACAACAGACAGAGAGGACTGTCACACTTGATGAGATTACACACATTAAAGCGAGCACAGAAACGTTGATTAACAGATCCTGTAGAAGTGACTTAAACTCAGCAGCAGTAATCAGCTCTGACAGTTTCACCTCCGTCTCGACTTCGCCTCAGGAAAAAGATGCTGAAAAGATGCCGAGACTGTCTTCGCTCAAAGAAGCGACATCTATAAAATGTTCAGCACAGTTGAGGAAGATCATCTTGGGGTGGAGTTACAAACATGTGTAAAAGTCACTGACGGACAAGAAAAGCTCCTCATATCCAACCGTCACACCACTGACAGGCGTTAGGTCAGTTTTCAGGCACTGTGTCAGTTTTTCTGGATATCATCAGTAAACTGTGTCCCATCATAACCCACTGCATGACCGTTTCTTTGCATAATATTACGTTTCCTCCTGTAGCCTGTCTGGTAGAATAATCACGTCTCTAAACTCCAAATGGAGGATTTGGAACAAGAAAAGTCATGAATACAGTGAGCTGTGTTTAACATTTTGCTCCATTTGCATTTATTTTATCTAATCAGTCGAACTCCTCGACTAAACTGCTGAGCAGTAAAGTGGATGAGATGATATCAAACCCAAACTGCCTGCTGCTCAATTCTGCACACCTGTGAACTATAAAAATACAATTTCCCATCTCAGTAGTTATTATGGATATTTTCTTCTAGGAGATATTGTGTTATTTATCCCAGCGTGTTGGTCTCACGGACCCAGAATACACACACTGTGTACGCACCGGTTTTAAACTGGATTCCTGTGTGCGTACGTGCAGTGATTGGCCTCCTGCATTAGTGCACAGCCTGTAGTAAGACAGTCGCTTCAATCACTTCACAGCGATGTCGCAAACCTGCTGTTCAGCTACAGAGATGTGACGGGCTTCAGAGGTTTGAAATGCAGACACAACTCGGCTAAACCTGCTCTCTGAGACACACAGCAACCCTGCAATGATTTGTGTGATTGCTTCCCAGCATGCACTGGGACAGAGGAATTATCATAATTTTTCATGTGTTAGTGAGCTCTGTAGTGTTTCCACAAGTGATGTTTTCCACTGTGATTTTTTTTTTGGTCCTCGTGACTACATGAAACATTGATAATCTGGTGAGACATATGCAGTTTAATTAATGACTCGTGCTAATCAGCACACATTTAATTCGTCAGAGAATCAGTTACATTTCTGTGCAGAATGAGATGAAATGATACAGAATCTGTAGCTGGTTTAATACTAATTCACTTTAGTTCAGTCTTATTTATGTAGTAAATAGGGGTGGGGGGAAAAATCAATACTTTGTAGTATGGTGATATTTTGTTTGCTAATAATGTATCGATACAGGGACAGCAGAAATCAATATTTTGTTACAAAAAGGTTTTTGTGCTCTGACTTCAGAGCATGTTGATCCTTTTTCTGAGCAAGAATCCTGACATTCCTTCACTGTCCAAATGTGTTTAACTTGTTTATGGCAGCAATAAACATGACAGTTTACTTATTTTAATTTAAGACATGTTTTATTTTAATGAAGTTTAAAACTTTTTTATTTAATGTAAAATTATATTTTGTTTGAATTTACTTTCAAATTCTTCAGTTGCTGAAGGGGCTGCATAGTTTTCATAAACTGCATAGTTCAGAATAGCTATAATTGTACCAGATGGTTGTTCAGTTAAGTTGGACTAGACTGTAATACAAACCGTTCAGTTTGTCAACAATAAAACTGAAATGAGAGAAAGACTGAGTGTGAGACTTTGATATTAGATAAAATGAATATTGATAAAGTTTACCTTTATGTACAGAATCTGAATATCGCAAAATATTTTAAAATATTGCAATAATATCGTATCGTGGGATGTCTGGTGATTCCCACCTCTAATAGTAAAGCTCCAATTCACAACAGCAGTCATGTCAAGGTGCTTTAGTTAGATTAAGAAGCCTGAACTCCAATATAGGAGAGAAGACCCCATCAGTCAAAACCTCTATGAGCACGGCCCTGGGAAGGAAGAACTCCCCAGCAGAACCAGGCTCAGGGGTGGGCAGCCATGTACTATGATCAGTCAAGCGGTGAGGGGGGAAACAGGAACAAAAGGGATAGAAAGCTGATAACAAAATATAAACTACAGGAGAGAAAAGGCACAAGTAGTGGGATATAATCTCCATGGAGAGTGGATGTGGAGAAAAGTGCTAAGTGTTTCTTGGGCCATGAGCATGACTAAGGGATGGTTGAGGGTCAGCTGATCCAGCCCTGCCTAAAAGCTTTATCAAAAAGGAAAGTTTGAAGCCTGTTTCTGAAAAGTCGAGAGAACGTCGTCTCCCAAATCTACAGGAACGACTGAAGGCTCCGCCTCCATCCACAGAGCACAGGCAAGGCTGCAGTCTGAGAGTGATGTGATGTGAGATGGTGGCGCTTGATCATTCATGACTTTGTATGTGAGAAGAAGTATTGTAAATTAAATTCTGGATCTAACAGGAAGCCAATAAAGATGAGCTAATGCAGGAGAAATATGATCTCTCCTTCTGGTTCCTGTCAGTACTCAGACCGTGGCCTTTCTGATCAACTGGAATCTTTCAGGGAGCTTTAGAAAGGCCTGCTGATGAGGAGTTGTAGTATTTCAGCCTAGAAGAATCAAATGCATAGACTATTGTTTCAGTAATTGCAACAAACAGTTGCACTTTTGAAGCTTCTACAGAGGCTTGAAATCATTTGTGAATGTTAAACTGCAGCTCAGGTGCAGACGGAGCATCTGTGTCCAGAACAAGACGTTTCAGAAGGCGCCTCTATGAATATCAACACTTGTGTGCGTGTGTGTAGACAGGCACACAGTGCGTGTAGGCATGTACGTTTGTGCGTGCGCTCTAATTGAAAATGTTTCTAATTAAAGCGTAGTTGTCTCCATGGTAACTTGGAGAGGTTAAGCTGTGTTAACAGCCGATCAGAGTGGAGGCGGCTCATGTGAGCGCCGACAGTCTGCTGCAGACACCCCGAACGCTTCACGCCATCTGTCAGCAGGACGGAGTTCAGCTTGTTGTTCAGCGCCGTGATTCTCGTTTCCACCCTGACCCGTCGTCGTCGCGCGCTCGCAGCACAAAGACGAGGCTTTGTTTACAGCGCGCGACGAGTGGATAGCGCTCGACGCGGCGGTGTTTGTTTCCAGTCTCGAAGCTGATTGATTTTGTTTGCAGTGTTTACAGACATCTCTGTTGTGAAACGAGGATGGATGGAGGACGCTTTTTGGACCGTGCTGCTGTAATTGGTCACTGTGACACACGGTCAATATTAAGAAGCACTAGATTAGCTCTGTCAACAATGTTTTTAGAAGAGTTTTGTGAATGAAGTGGCTCCACTAAACAGACAAAAGATGCTGAGATTTTTAAACATTGCAGATGTTTGTTGTTATTGATGTAAGGTGATGGGATGGGCCGCCATAAACCATAAACACTAAATGTAATTTGCAGCTAAAACAAGGACTGAAAGGAGAGCGCTCGCCACCTGCTCTGATTCCTGCAGCGGATATAAACACACTTAGTGTATGTGTAGAACTCTATATGTTACTATATTAACACAGTCTGATTGTGGCTACAGCTCCATACGTGGTTACCATTAGAGTCTCATAACCAATAATAATTCTCATTTCTCAGCGTAATTATTGGTTATCAGTAACGAGCCCTTTCAGCAGATTAGATGACCACGATGATCATGTATACGTCTGTGAGAAAGTCTCTCCTCAGAGAGCTGCTGCACTGATTAGTTTGTCTGCGTCTGTGTTTTATCTGCTGGATAACAGCCTGGTACTGAAACCAGAGTGAGGAAACTTAATAGGAAAAGTTAATTAATGATGGAAGAAGTCTAATTAGAGGGCAGGTCAGGTCCCGGGCAGGTGTTCCACGTGTCGGGGGTTTGAGTTTCAGCCGTCACATGTCGTTTCCTGTCTTCGTTCCTGAACATCAACGCTAAGGTTTAACCGAACGTTAAATGGCAAATTAAAAATAATCAGTACACCCTGTTCTCTCCAGTTACATCAGAACATGCTGAAAAAAATAGCTGATTGTTCATAAACCTTAAAGCACACGAGTCCTGCAGCCTGATTTTACAAATTTAAATCACTGAAACAGCTCGAAGCATTGTTTGTAAACACTGTTCACCATATCTAATCATCTGCATGAAAATACATTTTTTCTGATGTTATAAATTAGGGCTGCCACGATTAGTCGACTAGTCACGATTACGTCGACTATCAAAATCGTCGACGACTAATTTAATAGTCGACGCATCGTTTGAAGCTTTGTAAGATCCTAAAAGACGCAGGAATAAGTAGTAGGATTTAAGAGTGTAATAACGGACTGAAACAGAAGATGGCAGCACTGCATGTACAAGGATGCCAGCTGCCGTTAAACCCAGAAGAAGAAGAAGGTGTGTCCCAGAATTCATAGCGCAGCCCAGCTCAGTTGTCAACAATGGCGGCAGCTAGTTAGTTTTAATATTACTCTTATTATTCTTTCTGGGTCACAAAATAAACGATTAACATATTTTCAGGCGAGAATGTAGCTGTGTAAACCTCAAATATCTGCTCAGTTTATCAAGACACCACATATTTTCAAAAGCGCTCTGACATTTTCGGAGACGTCTGTTAGCCACTAGCTCGATAGCTAGCCGGGGTTCAAGGCTCACTAGAGCCGTGAGAACACCGGACTCCCTGCAAATCGTTTTCAAACCCACCGCTGTCTTTCGCTACTCAGGTTAAACATGATATATAAGTCACTTAGATAACTTACAAATGTTATTGTTTGGCTTTTTTCAATATTTTAGTTACTGAGTAAATCGGTTTGGCTGAGATTAAAGTTATAGTTTTTACACAGCTGAATAAACGTCAAGCAGACAGCTGGTTATCAGAATTGTGAGATGCTCGAGAATATACTCCGGTGTCCTGTTATATTTTAGATAGCAAGAAGCAGACGGCTGCGTTTATTAAACTCACTGAAACAATCTGCAAATTTCATTAAAATTTAATAAACTACCATCTTGTCTTTATTTTTAGTTAGCACATACCTTAAACACTTCAAGCTGTAAGCTAATGATAGTTATATAAGAGCAGATGCTGCTGCTGCAATAAGCTGTAGTTTTATGTCCAATGGATGATGATCTGATTAGTCGGCTAATCGCAGAAATAATCAGTGACTAGTCAACTATCAAAATAATCGTTTGTGGCAGCCCTATTATAAATTATATCTTGTAATATGTTCACCTGATGCACACAGTTATAATAAAAAGAGATGATAGTTTGGAAGAAATTAAGTCAAAATTATAGAGGCTGGAGAAGCAGGTATTTAAATGCAAGTCTTATCTGTTATTCCACAACGCTTAATCTTGGAATTCAGGTGTTTTAATTCCCATTGCTACAGATGTGTAAAATCAAACACTTGGCCATGAAGTCTGCTTTCTTTTGTAAAAGAATGGGTCACTCTTAAGATCCTGCTGAATTTAGGAGTGGTACCGTAACAGGATGCCACTGTTGCAAAACAGTTTGTGAAGTTTCTTCAGTCCCAGATGTTCCACGATCAGCTGTCAGTGGCCGACCACAGAAAGCTACCAAGGGGAGCCATCAACCGAAATGATGAAGAGTCTCCAGCGCTCTGCTGACTCAGTAGCTGCAGAGCTCCAAGCCTCCTCTGGCTTTAACATCAGCACAAAAGCTTTGCACTGGGAGCTTCATGCCGAGGGTCTCTGTGGTCGAGCAGCTCCTTCAGGTGTAATGTGTAGGTGGCTCAGGGTTTTTGTCCACATGCTGTACTTCTTGTAAATTTCTGTGTTTGAGAAGCTGTTTCCAATCTTCCAAAATAACTAATGCGATTAAATAGAGTATGAAAAACTGTCAGTGCCCTTATCTCTAAAACATCTGTGTGCTGCAATGAAGAGGGAACAGCTGGCTGGCAGGTCATCAATGGCACATTTTTATTTACAGTCGCATCCTGTAAGAAAGCAAAGAATAAACAAGTTTTCTTACAAAATGAGTTAAAAATCTGCAGTTTAGAGTTTTTATTATTATTTGTGATTTTTTTTTAATAAATAATGTCGTACATCTCAGTAAAGTCTCAGAGCTTCTCTCGCACCACGTGGCGAGCTGTTGATTGAGGTGTAAGACGTTACAGGGAATTAACAGACTCTTGTTTTCCTCCAGAATGACATTTCCCCCTCCCTCTGTCAGGTGAGCGGCTACAGCCTGCAGATGTTTTTAATGTAGATTTTAGTCAAATTAATTAGCGGCAGAAGATTAGAAGGGAATTAAAAGCAGTTTCCTTTTTCAAATTAATCTCTGTGTCAGATGGATTAAGAGCACGGGGGCATCGCTGGAGGTGCAAACGTAGCTCGTTTAAATGTTTTTCGCTGCATTTCTCCTCCAAATGTTTGAGCTGCTGAACCAAATCCTGATCTGTGTCTTTGTGTCCTGCAGGAGAAGCAGTCAGAGATGGAGAAACTGAAGCAGCAGCTGGTGGAGGTGGAGAAGCAGAGGGAGGAGCACGGGGACACCATCGGGAAACTCAAACAGGTAATAGCTTTGTGTCAGAGCTGATATATCTCGTTCCTCCAGTGTCCCAAGACTGCAAACGTTAATTCAGACCCGCTCACACGGTTCTGTCTACGAGACCAAATGTGGTTTAATACGCCGCTGTAAATAGTCCCTTATAGTCCTTTTCCTACTGTTTATAATGATAGAACAGAGATCAGCTTTTAGGAGCTTTAGAAAAGTGGAACTACATTTGTGATTTTTGTAAATAAAGGTTGATGTTTACAGTATGAACCAGCGGGCTGAGACCATACGCTGTACGTACAAGATGGACATAAACAGACACAAATACCTGCTGTTTCATATGCAAGTAAAATGCTATGAGAAACAAAAATAACAGAAATGAATACTCGTAAATTCAAATTGATAATTAATTTGTTTAATTTGTCAGAAGCAGGTAGCACGGTGGGAGGGTGATTAGCGCTGGTCCCTTTGGGTTCTCCAGCTTCCTCTCGCAGTCCAAAGACATGCAGTTAGATGAAGTGGTGGTTCTAAACGGCCCAGAGGTGTGAGTGTGAGTGGTTGGCTGGCTGGTGCCCGCAGCTTCCCGTTAAGGAGCGCTGGCCATCTTCAGTAAAACGCAAATTTAATTAACTTGTAATGAGACACAGAGTAGGGCTGCGTATCGTCACTGATTTCTAGAATCGATTTGATTCTGATTCACAAGGTCCCGATTCGATTCGATTTGAATCGGGGAAATTTTGCCTCAGACAGTCAGAAATATTATAATTCAGATCATGCATCAGTACATTTCCATATTTTTATATTTATATAACAAGCTGACACTTGTGAGACTTTATCCAAGGTGTGAGCATCACAGCAGACGCCTTTGTGTCAAAGTAGCTGAGGATAAAACACAGAAAAACATGAAGGAGATTTTCCTGGTCTGGGTTTTTATACAAATATTCTGCAGTAGATCAAAAACAAAAGAAAACCATGAATCAACACATGAACATGACCTGATGCTGCTGAAGTGAAGCAGAGCAAAGTTACAGAGGTTTTTATTACAGACACAGCTGAGAGTTTTGCAATTTTGCACAACTGTAAAAAGTTTACATTTGTTCAGCAGAAATGAGGTTTTCTTTTCGGAAGTAAGTAAAACAAGAAAAAAAACAGCGGCCGACAGCGCTGTAAGAACAGTAGACTTGTGCGTAACAAACAAGCGAATAATGCAGAAAACAGATTTTTAGACGGGAAACTGTTCTTGAGAGAGAGAGAGAGAGAGAGAGAGAGCTGTGCATGAAGTGTGATTTTATCCTGGTGGAAGCAAAACAGCAAAAGTCAGAGTGAATTCATGACGATGTTTATGTGAAGCGAAGTTTGGATCTTCTTTTGCTGCTGGTTCAGTCAATATTGTTTGGAGAGAGACAAAAACCTGCAGCTTTTGAATCTAGAGCAAAAATTACGTAAACACAAAGCTCGACCCGCCGAAACATCAGAATCAGCGAGCTGTCGGCTTTCAGCCTCGACCGTGTCCGTGCCGTCGGGTGAGAAAGGCGACATCTCGCTGATCCGCGGGTCCGCGCTTTGTGTTTACGTCTTTGTGCAGAATCCGTGTTCCTGCTCTCATTTACTGTTTTAAATGTTTGGTGGTTGTTTAAATTTTGTGAGGTTTAACCTGAGGGCAAAATAAATGTATATCAAAAAATCGATTCAAGATTTTAATGAATCGATATCACGTTATCCAAACTAGAATCGATTTTAATCGATGAATCGATTATCAAAACCCACCCCTATTCACAACGTACTGCTGTCTGAACACGGGGAGAAAAATCAGATCTGCCTAGACTTTAGTAGGTACGCTTAACGTTAGCGCTACTGCTCATCTTCTTGAGAGAAAATTCAGGATTCTAAAACAAGTCTATCACTGTGTGATACTTGGATGATAAAGGGTGAAACACTTCTACAAGAACAAAGCAAAGAACATGATAGAAAGAAACAATAATAAGGAGACAAAACGGGATCAAAAACATGGCCACACACCAAAGATCCACAAAAGCCTTTTAAAAGAGAAAATTTAAAGAGGAGATTTAAAAGAGTATTTTGGTGTGAAGGGGCAGACTGTTCCACCGTTTAGGAGTCCTAATGGAAAAAGCCCGATCACCTTTACCAGGATTTCTCCCAGCAGAGCTGAAGTGGTCTGCAGCACTGCAGCAAAGCTTTGAGCAGGTCCTCTGAAAGGTCTTTACACGGTTGATGCAGCGGCCCACGCTAGAGATAAAAGGAGACGGTCCCTTTGAGGCCGAGGTTTTTAACCTTTACAAATGCGTCACTTTGAACCGAGGAACTGTGGACCTGTTTAAAAAGCACCAAAATCTGTTTACTCTTCTCTTTGTTTATTCTCCCAGCTTATGTGTTTTAGTGTCTGCCTTTAGCGCCACCCTCCCTTTATGCTGTGTGGAGGTGCGAGCGTCTGTTTGCACGATGATCTGCAGATCACAGCCCAGAATTTGTGGGCCAAAACGTTAAGGAACCAAAATAATTTGCTGATCAGATTTAAAATCAGCTGCAGGCTCAACGTGGTTTGCTTTCATTGTGACATGGTTCTGGCTGGTGTCTGTGTTTTTGCTGGTTTGGGTTTTTTTCGTGTTTAATAATTTCATCAATCTGCTCGTGACTGCAGATGAAAATGTCCATTTTAAGCTAGATCTGGCACATTTACAGTATGGACCCAGGTGTTCATGTTTGGTATTGTGCACTTTTTTTAATAGTATAAAATACCCTGAAAATGTCTGACAAACAGAAGCAGAAAATTCTCAGTTCAGAAAATGTTTCTGGCGTTTTTACTTTGGAAATGAACTAGAACGATCGGAGTAACTGACAGTGATGTCTCTGACCTGCTTTCTTTGTTTAGGAGATAAAGGACACGGTGGACGGTCAGAGGATTCTTGAGAAGAAGGGAAGCGCAGCGGTAAGTTTACTGTTTATCTGACTGATGCTGCCAGAGACAAAGAGACGGATGGACTGTGTGAGTGACAGACGCAGACTGATGAACCGATACTGCAAGACGAGAATCTGAATAGCAATGAGAAAGAAAAAATATTTAGCAGAGTAATTTGAGAGCAGTGGTGCATGGAAAATAATAATTAGAAAATAAACCTGTGTGTGTGTGTGTGTGTGTGTGTGTGTGTGTGTGTGTGTGTGTAGCTGAAGGATTTGAAGCGGCAGCTGCAGCTGGAGAGGAAGCGAGCAGACAAACTGCAGGAGAGGCTCCAGGAGATTCTGACCAACAGCAAAACCAGGACAGGTACTGTACGCACCCCGAACTGTGACGCTGTCCTCACGTCTGCATGCCCCTACGTTTAGTTAAACGCTGTTCATTCTTCAGTCCTACTGACGCAACATCAGCTTCAGAGTCTGAAAACCTTTAATCTGTTTGCTCTCATTCGGTGAGATGGTCAATTTTCCCATCAGGATTATTTGCTCTGGTAGTTATGTTCACATTTTGGACAAAGAGGACAGATGGTTTGAAAGAGGAGTGAAAGAAGCATCTATGTCCACTGTGAGCGACCATCTTTGAACAGAGGCGGTGGTTTACGACACCAACTGTCTGCCATCTATAATCCAGTTTTGAGATCCTTCCCAGACGCCTTAACGCCCACTCACATCCTGGGCCATCTGACCTCAGGAATTCACATGATAGGGTGGGGTCAGGTTTCACAATGAACTCACCCGAAACTCTGGCTGATTGGGACCCACACCCAGTTTCACACCTTGGCTCAGGCGATTAGAGGATCATCAGGGGGTCCTTTTGTCCCTCTGTGGGGGGAAACTCCCACTAGGTTTATATCTGGGACTCTCCACCATTTGACCTTAGAACTGAAGAAGCTTCTCGGATGAAGGTGAAACGTCTTCAAGTAACTTAAAGAAGTCCAGACGCTTTTCTTTGCAAGCTCCTTTGACTACGATGACCTGGATGACTGAGAACCTTCACAGACATCTGGTAGTTACTGTTAGAAGGGCAACCAATTAGAGGAAAACTGGCTTAAACATGTGACAGGGAGGCTGTGGCTCAGGAAGTAGAACAGGTCATCTGTTAATCGTAAGGTTGGTGGTTCTTTCCATGGCTGCTCTGATCTGCGTGCCAAAGATACTGTAGTTGCTGAGTTGCTCCTGATGCAGTTGTTGGAGTGTGGAAGTTAAACAGAAAGGCCTTGGATATAGAAAAATGATATATGAATGGGTGAATGAGACATGTTGTATAAAGCTCTGTGCCTAGTATAAATGTGCTGTACGAGAGCCAGTCCACTTGCAACCATGCAAGGGAGAGAGTGCAAGCTCCACACAGAAAGGTCGAAGGTGGCTGTGGATTTGAGTCCAGGAGCATCTCGCTGACAGTGAGGTGACCGTGCTCCTGTGCTGCCTTGTAGTTCACTTTAAAAGTAAAACTATGGAGCTTGATATGAGCGTACATTTGTTTTGTTCATAGCGCTGCTGTCTATCGTTACCGATTCTCTTTCATGTGCACATTATGCTCAGAATCGCCCTTTTTCACAGAACAGATGTTAAGCAGCCCGTAGTTTTAAAAGGCGAGTCTTCTGCGGAGTAACACATGTACATGACATGGAGACTTTAACATTATTGTTTGCCTCCAGGCTCAGGATGTTTTGAAAGGAAAAAACTGCCCCCTTGGTGTAAATAAGGTTTTTTGATGACGATTTGATAAATTCTAATAATAGCTTTTTAAAAATGAGTCTACGTAGGTTTGTCCTGATTTATGCCTGTAATTGTTAAAAACGTTCCAGTAAAAAAACTAAAAGTCATCACAGAGATGCCTCAGGACACAATTATGCTGATGTTTGCTGATAACGTCTGCTGCTGACGAAACATTCACAAACACAGGGTATATGAGAAGCATGAAACATGTCGACACCATACCTGAGGTCATGTTCCAGTTATTAGGTGTCGTTTCAGTAACAGTGGTCCAAGCTTTTGCTCGATGATATACTTGTCACAATCATGCCTCCAACCAATGAGCCAAGAGCCTTGTGCTCATGCAGCACAAGTTCATCCATGATCATCAGCATCTGTGCAGGAGGCCACAGAGATCAGCACTGGAGGCTGGAGCCCTGGATGGCAATCAGTCTGTGTCTAAAGCAGGCAACCCATTTATCCTGGAAGAGCTGGGCGTTTTAAAACCAGTTTCATGTCCTGTAAAACCCCTGGTGTGATGTGCGCTGGATGGGAAACTCTGTGTTCCTCTCTCAAGTAATCTGTAGACATTAGCACTGCATGTTTCTGCAGGTTATCGATTGCTGCACACTTAGAGCCCCATAAAGCTGAACCTGACGGGACTGAAACTTAGAGGTAGAGGACGTAAATCCCCGAACAGGATGGTGCTCCCATTTAAATACTCCAGGAAGGAGAGACAGCAGTTTTGTGTGTGTGTGTGTGTGTGTGTGTGTGTGTGTGTGTGGCCAAGATGTGATTGTAACGTGACCAGTCCGATAATAAGCGGCCTTGCTAGCCCTGCGTCAGGAGGTTCTGGCTCAGTCCGGAACCTCCTGCTTAATATTTAATGGAGCGCTCTGGTTCCCAGAGCTGAGCTGGACACACTGGCGTCTGCTGGCAAAACACAAGCAAATACACACACAACCAAAACATTTCTCGCCCACACCTGCATCAAATGGAATCTTGAAAGTTTTAACTTTTTCCACTTAATATTATTTAAATGTTATTCTTTTATTGCATATTTTCTTATTCCCTGGTGCTTATTTAGCAGACTGTCTGTTGCCTCACACACACACACACACACACACACACACACACACACACACACACACACTCTCAGTTGGAGCGGTGCAGGGTAGTTCTGAGCTTCATGTATAATCTATGAGCAGTGCTGAATGTTTAAAAGCCTCTTCTGCACAAACCTGAGAATCAGACATTTTAAAGTAGCCTACTTATCCATCTCTCCCAGTACCTGCCTTATAGGGACGGCCCAGTGCCTTAAAGGGGCAGTTTGTCGTTTTAACAGGACAGCGTGCTGCTTCAAAAGTGACAGTCCACGGTCTTAATGGTAAAGTGGGATGTCTTATAGAGACAGTTCATTGCCTTAGACAATAAAGGGACAGCCTGAAGGGTCGGCCAGTTGCCTTAAAAGGACATCCTTAAAGGAGTGACTTTGTCCTTTAAAGGGACAGTTCTCTCACTGCTGTCTTACTTGGACAACTTGCTGCTTTAAAAACACAGTTTTGCTGCCGTAAACAGACAGCTTCCTACCTCAAAGTAACAATCATACTCTTACAGGAACAGCCCACATTTAAACGGGCAGCTTACTGCCTTAAAGGGCTGTTTGCATTCCTACAGAAACGGCTTGCTGCTTTAAAAGGATGTTTGACAGTCCAGCAGCTTAACAGGGCAGTTTGCTTTCTGACAGCAATAACAGCCTTTATTGCCATAAATAGGTCTTATATGAACAGGAGGCTTTAAAATGATGTTCATATACTAAAAGGAATAGTCTTGGTCTTTAAATGGACTGTCCACATGCTTAACATGGTGGTCCAGTATCTTACAGAAACACTGTGGTGTTTTTAAAGACAGTTTTCTGCCATAAACAGCAACTTGCCACTTTCAAACAACAGTCCTAGTCTTAAAGGGGCAGTGCACGTTTTAATAGACAACTCACTGCCTTTAAGGGATGTTTGCAATCCTAAAGAGACGGCTTTCTGCTTTCAAAGAACATATGCCCTCTTAAAAGGTATATTCACCAATCCACTGCTTCAAGGGATCATTTATTGCCATAAATAGACCTTATGTTACTGCTGCGCTTTGAACAGTGTCCTGCTTTAAGCACACTGAAGAAGAAAAGAATCAAGATGTTGCAATGCTCCAGACCTCAGCCGGATTAAAATGCTCTGTCAGGAGCTTAAGACAGTTGTGCGTACATGAACGCCCACAAACCTCAATGAACTGAAGCAAGGTTGAGTGGGCCAAAATTCTTCCCCAGTGATGTGAGAGACTGATGAAGTCATATAGAAAACAGCTGGTTTAGGTTTTTGCTGCTAAAAGTGTTTCTACAAGCTACTGAAACATGAAGTGTTCTTCATTTCTCACAGGACTGAACAGACTCAAAGTCAAAGGCTACGTATTAAAGAGACGCAGCGGTTGAAGTAAAAGTCTTTGTCAAACAGCTCGGGGATTTAGAGTTTGTCTGGGGTGGACTGCAGCTTTAAAGAGGTGAATATGTCCTGATGCTTGGAGTGAAATTGTTGTTGTTTCAGGTTTGGAGGAGCTAGTTCTGTCAGAGATCAACAGTCCCAGTCGAACTCAGCAGACCGGAGACTCGTCCTCCGTGTCCTCCTTCTCCTACAAAGACATGATGAAGGAGTCTCAGTCGACCAATCAGAATAAGGTGGGTGGAGCTCCTCGCATAGTCACCTTAAACACAGAGCTTGACGTCTGTGACACTTCAGGCTTCGGTGTAGACATTATTCCAGCCAGCACACTCAGCTCCAACTTACAGAGGAGGCAGTGGTTTCCAGTTTGTGTGATCGTGGTGTGTTTGAATGGCTGCCATGCACTCATCTGTTCTCTCTGTTGACTGGTGTTTGGACCTCGTCTGGTTCAATATCTCGTTATTATTTATCTATTTTTGATTGTACTGATGGTGGTTTATGGCTGAAATGTGATCAACATCATGAATCTCAAAATCCAAACACAAACATGAACATCTGAGAATATGTCCTGTCAGCCTGGAGTCAGCAGCTGCTTGAGCCAGAATGGCGTTCTGGCTGGACGCCTGAAAATGCTGAAAACGTCCCATCAGTACTTCATACATGACCAGCAGCAGCAGCTGGATCTTCTTCAGGATGTGGAGATTCCTGTTCTGGATTCAGCCGTGAGCGAGATCACAGATCGACTGATTGAGGAAACACTGAAAGGAAAATTTTCTGATGGGCCTTTTAATGCTGCAGCTGCAGTTTGCTGATGTTACTTTATGACAGATTTACGCGTCATTAAAGGCTTTACTGGATACGACTTCTCTGCTGTTCAGCTGCTGGAGCACACATCAAGTGCTTACACAAAACCTCAGGCAAAGGTTGAAGAAATCTCAATTTCAGATGAAGGTTTAATTGAAGTGCTACGTTGTGTCTGCAGCTACAAACTAATGCTGTTGGAAGGACACGTTGTTTTCATAGCAACAGCTATAAAAGGTTAACATCTGAGGGGTTTTTTTAACCGTCTACAATAATAAACTGAGTAAAATGTGTGATTAAAATATGTTCACATTCAAGGCTTCTTCTTGTTCACCTCTGGACCATTTCCTGCATGGCTGCAAACCAACATGCAACTTTTTACTGGAAAGCTGCTCAGCTGTAGCCGAAGACCCAGGTTCAACTCAAAGTTCAGTTAATGTGATGTAACATTTCAGCCATGCTGGAGGCTGTTTGAATATGCCCAAGAGGAGGATTTTAAACAGGTTTTTATGGAGCTGCTCTCAGAACCTTCTGATAACTTTTGCCTTTTTGTTTGAATACTTCAGGCTTTAGGAAAGTGAAGCAGAAAATTAATTTGGCAGAATAGTGGAGCCCTGACCGGCTGTGCGCTTTCATCACATTAAAATGTAAACCGTGGTATTTATTTAAGCTGTGTTAAAACTAAATGTAAGCAAAAGTCACAGTTTGAATCCTCGACAGGATGTTAAAAGTGATTTAATTAGTGTTTTTAGTGTATTCAGTGAAAGCTAAACAAGCTTCTGCTCCTGACCTCTTAGCTCTGTGTCAGGTCGAATCACGACCTCTGACCTCCAGGTTGTATTGAAAGACAGATTTAACTGTAACATCCCGTCATCCTCTCTTTTGTTCTTTTATTACGTTTTACAACTGATTTATCTTTAAAGTTCCTGGTGCCATATTTATCTCTGTCAGTGGTGTGTGTGTGTGTGTGTGTGTGTGTGTGTGTGTGTGTGTGTGTGTGTGTGTGTGTGTGTGTGTGTGTGTGTGTGTGTGTGTGTGTGTGTGTGTGTGTGTGTGTGTGTGTGTGTGTTTCTATTGATAGAAACACTGTAAATAGAGCTGACAGACTCTCTGTATGTGGATGAGTGTTTCTGTCAAAACATGACACTGCAGAGTCCTCCATCACTTCAGTTTACTGTGGTGATGTGGTTGTTATTAGCAACAGCATCACATGAGAGAAAAGAGGGTTTGATGATGTCCTGCTGCTGCAACGTTTCCCATCAGACACCTGTGATGAGTAAAGCCTCAGCGTGCTTCAAAGGTCCCTTTTCGGTCCACACTTTAAATTTGAATAAGAAAACTACAAACTGAATGTTTTTGTGTACATGTGTGTTCAGACATGTAGATGTCAGTGGGCTGATGATGATGACTTTTTTCACTTGTTTCCATCCGACTTTAAAGTTCGGCTCAGCAGAGTTTAACACGCGAGACTACAAAGTCTGCTTATTATCTTGAACCCAAACTGTGATAGCAGCTGCTGTGTAAAAGCAGAACAGACTGTGGCAGCAGTTTGATCCTCTCACACACAACGGAGGTAATGTTCATGTTGGCAAGCCTGTGAAAGGCAGCAAAAACTTCTGGCACAACTCCAGCTACTTCCAAGATGCATAGAGAGGATGAAACGATTCACAATGCAGGAACTCGAGCAACACTTAAGAGAAGAGGAACAACTTTATTGATTGACCAACGTGTGAATCTGCTAATAAGCTCTCTTATCAAATAGCTCACATGCCTCCATAATGGACGAAGTTCTATCTAAGAAACCTTTTCCTCAGGTGGAAATACTCCAGTGTGACACGACACTCTCACAGTTGCATTTGAGAGTCTCCTCATGTGGCACCATAAGTTTTTTTTAAGACGTCTGTAGTTTGGCTTCACTGTCCTGCCATCAACGCCTGAATGTACCAGCAGGAAGCTGCACATCAGACACTGTAACCTCTGAGATGCAGCGAATGTGCCTCCATCACTAATCACACCCACTGAAGACGATACGTGCAGATGCTCAGAATTACGCGCCGATTCTGTTTTTCACAGAAGTCACATCAACCTGAGGAGGGCAGGAAGTCGAGCACAAGAGTGATCAGTTTTCAAAATAAAAGACTGTACAGATTAAACACACTGCTTCTGCTTGTGTTGGGGTGAGAACCTGTGTGAAGGACATAACACGCGTCACAGACATGCCGCCAGTGTAATTCTGGGGAATTTAAATTAAAGGCGCAGATAGAGGACTTTCCATGCAGCAGTTAAGTCGTGCTTAAACTCAGCCAGCACTGCAGTCATAATATTAAGTAGCTGCTAGTCGTGTACATGAACTCGGGTTATAAAAGGTGTTTTGGTTCCATTTTAGTTCTTTTAGGTGCATAAAAAATAAACTTTTGATCTTCGAGGACTCTACTGTGTTGATTCAAACGAGTTTTCTGCCTCAGATCAGCTTTTGAGTTTGATTAAACACAGAAAAAACAGTTACAGCGATGAGTCTATTACCAAACATTATTGTGTCTGTTTCCCTGATGATTCTGGCCAGTGTGTTTAACCCAACTTAAAAGAGTGGTTATAAAAGTGTTGTTATCTCAGTCCTGGCGTTCCACACATGTGCAGTACATCAGACACAGCGTCTGTACTTTACTGTACAAATAAACTGTTAATGATAAGGCAGCCCTATGATACTCTTCCCTGTGACGTGTCCAATAATGTGACGAATTCCCTCTTGGTTGAGCTTCTGGGTTTGAATGAGCTCTGAAGTGCTATAAAGCAAGGCAGCAGAGCTTTCACACTAACTGAAGCCTCTGTGTGTGTGTCTGTCAGTCCGGAGGAGGCAGCCCTCAGTCTCAGCGCCCCGCCGAATTATCCGATGATGAGGTCGGAGAGCTGTTCCAGCGGCTCGCTGAGGTTCAGCAGGAGAAATGGATGCTGGAAGAGAAGGTGAGGAGTCTTTGGCTAAACCGGAAAGCAAACTATATGTCCTGTTCCTGAAGTCCTAAGCACATGACACAGGAGTGGAAAACTCTAACAGAGAAAGCAGAACATTCTCCACGTCCTGATTTAACGCCTCACTTGTGCCTTTTAGAGGCTTTAATGCTTCTCTTTGTTATTCGAGTCAACAGTAAAACGTCTGTCCTGTTTTTAGACGCAGGTTTGTATTTTTAGATGCATTATTAATGTCTGTTTAATATTTAGGTGGTTTGTATAGTAGCACTGTGAGCCCAGTGGATAATTCAGCAGAACTTTATTAATCGCTTAAATATTAATAAGTTGTTTCAGGTTTAATGATGGCAAAGAAAGGACTTAGTTTGTTGTTACATAAACACGTTGTGACATCAGTGAATACTAGTTGTTTTTTGTCTGTTTCAGGTGAAACATCTGGAGGTGAGCTGTTCATCGATGGCTGAAGACATCTGCAGAAAGAGCGCCATCATAGAGACGTACGTGATGGACAGCCGCAGAGGTGAGAAATCATTTCATCTCCTCACAGAAACATCTGGAACGTAACTGTAGTTAGTTATGGAGCATCTGTAATTCAGGTTTTGTTTCAACCACAGACTGTAATGACCAGGAACATTTCCTTTAGCAAAAAAGGCAAAAACATGTCAAAGACGGCTGTTGGCGTCATGAACGTGTGTGTAGGCAGGAGTGGTCAGAAAGTGGAGACGTGGCGTCGAGTCCCAATTCATGGGAAACAGCCATGAATGTCATGTCAGGACTGCTGTGGACATTCACTCTGTGACTCAGCATTGTTAATAATAGTTAGCTCCTGACCTAGCTAGCTACATTTCAGCTGTTTTCTTCTGTGGAGCCGTGCTCGAAGCTCACAGGTGTGAGGTGTGTCACTGAGAGCTGAGCGTTAAAATGGTCATCTCGTCTTTAACTGTGAGTCATGAAAAGTTACTTTAGTTGAGCCTAAGACTAAAAACATGGAGCTGGAAATGGATATGATATCTATGGATACTCTGTTTGCTGCTACAGTTTTGTAAACAACGGAGCTGGAAATGCTGTCCTCACAAACTTTATGACATCACCATTGCTAAACGGCTCCGGGCGTCTTTTTCTGCTTTATGATCTGTAAAGTGAGCACCAGGTAGGAGTGTGATGTAGTTCAAGAAAAAAAAAGATTTTCTTTAAAATGCTGATTATCTTCATTTTTAGTGTTTTGGAACATTTAACAGACTGAGGTACAAACAGTTATTTAATATGTCTCTGAAATAATCCTCGTCTCAGTGGTGAAACCGAGAGAAGAGTCGCTGGTGCAAAGTGCTAATACAAACTCTGAGCTACTTAAAGTGCGTCAGTCAGCAGAAAGTTAGCCAGCTCAGCACGTCGTTTATCTGACAGTGACACTTAATTAGAACCACTTTAATCTGCCGCTTCACTTACCTGCGCTCAGGTTTACATGGACTCTTTGTGTTTGGAGGAAACGGGAACAAGCGGTGGAAAAAACAGGCGTGCTTAACGCTTTCACGTGCCGCTCGTGCCGAGCCGTTTCCACTGCAACGCGACGGAGAGAAGTTCGTGCTGGACGGATGTCAGGACGGAGAAACTCGTTGGTCTGAGTGATTTTCACTTTCCCACGTCTCTGTAAACACATTTGTACGTCTCTGATGTTTCACCGCTGCTATATTTATCCGCTAGTCCGTCTTCAAAAGGTGACGCTGCTGTGTGTGAAGTGTTTTTAATAACTTGTGCAGCTATCAGCAGACTTGTCTGTGAAGGTTCTCAGTCATCCAGGTCATCGTAGTCAAAGGAGCTTGCAAAGAAAAGCGTCTGGACTTCTTTAAGTTGCTTGAAGACGTTTCACCTTCATCCAAGAAGCTTCTTCAGTTCTAAGGTCAAATGGTGGGGAGTCCCAGATTTAAACCTAGTCTGAGTTTCCCCCCAAAGAGGGACAAAAGGACCCCCTGATGATCCTCTAATCGCCTGAGCCAAGGTGTGAAAGCGGGTGTGGGTCCCAATCAGCCAGAGTTTCGGGGACCCACACCCTAACCCACACACTCTGATGGTAGAGGATCATCAGGGGGTCCTTTTGTCCCTCTTTGGGGGGAAACTCTCACTAGGTTTATATCTGGGACTCTCCACCATTTGACCTTAGAACTGAAGAAGCTTCTCGGATGAGAGGTGAAACGTCTTCAAGCAACTTAAAGAAGTCCAGACGCTTTTCTTTGCAAGCTCCTTTGACTATCAGCAGACTTATTTTTTAATTAAGTATCGTCCTCCTCGTCTGTTTGTAAAAATAATCCTGGCTGAAGTTACGTTCAAGGTCATCATTCCTGGCCTCACAAATGGTCCAGGTGTTTAGTCACACCTGGACCATTTGCCAGATTTTGACTCACCTGAGGAGCACCAGTGTTCACCGCACAGGTGTAAGAGGTGCAGTCCACTTCAAACGACTGATTTCAGCTTGTGTTGTATAAATGTGGCTCTTTAGAATAAATTAGAAAGTTGGTCGCTGCTGCAGAAGGCTGATCTGATAGATATTGTGTGCCTTTTTGTGGCTTTGATTTCTGTGGTAAAAAACTCAAATTAAAGGCGTAAAATAGAACAATCTGAACAATCGTGCAGTCTGAGTGTGAACTGCAGATGGACTGAAACGTGACAGCTTTGGATTTTAAACAGAAGTAAACAAAAAGCAGCTCCTCATGTTAATCCTGTCGCGCCCCTCAGTGTAAAACTCTTTGAACGACTCTGTGGGAAATGTGCTGTATAAATAGTTACCTTTCCTCCGTCCCTCCCCCCCTCGTCCCGCTGCCTCACGCTGTCCTTTCTCTCCTGCTGTTTTCAATTTCATGTTCGACTGCTTCAGCCCTCCTCTGTCTCTCCATTCCACTCCCATTAACGCAGTAATGATGGTAAATCTAATGGGCAGTAAAACTGAGAGCGGAGCTGCTTCTCTAAAGGCTGGACTGTCTGTGTGTGCGTGAATATTTCAAACTGCACTCGTTAGAAAAGCACTCGCACACACAGTTATATGCTTTACATTCAGTGTTCATTTACATTTGTTTAAAACTTGTGTTGAAAAGCTGACTGAGCGCGCTGCAGTCCGTTTAACCAGCTGCAGAGTTTCCAGCACGATACGAGGAGCAGTTGAGTGGGCGGTACCTTGCTCGAGGGCTTCTCGGCAGCTCCTGGCGAGATGATGACTCACTGATATTGTTACCGCCAGAATCTGGGTGAAACAGGCTTTGGAGGGATGACAGAGTCACCCCAGTAAACCGTATAAACGATTTATTGTGATGATAGGAAACAAACCGAATAGCTGCTGATGATTGATGACGGGGTTAGCTGACTCGGCTACCAAAAACGAAATGTTCAAAGCCACCTGTAACTACCCAGAGTCTGTCCTGCACCACATCCTGCGTAGATACTGTCCATGATCTGTGTTGCAAACTAGCAGCGTGGAAATAATTTTGATGTAGAACATAAATGGTTGTGTGTCTGCTGTGCTCGAGTAAATACAGACTTAACTATTCAAGCGATGTGTAACCAAGCAGGGAGCCTGCTGCTACTATTAGCACTGCTAATGTTAGCCACACTGTGTGTTTCTTACCGTTAGAGTCAGTTTTTAATGTCTGTTTCCATGATTGGTGGCGAGCTTCACCTCTGCGTTCCTGCACGCAAAGACCCCAATGAGCAAATCGCCGTTATCGAGCAGGCTCTTGTTCGTGTGTCCTGCGATGGATTCTTGGGCTCTCCGGCTTTTTATTAGGAATCTTTGTGTAAATTAACTGATCGTTTTGTTGAAGCAGAAAAATAGGACGGTTTTTACTTCTCACTGTCTCTGCTTTAGTGTTTCAGAAAGCTCACCGCTCTGAGAGGGATCCAGAGTGATGTTTGAGGGGTTCAAGGTCACGAATCTTATAATTTCAGTAATGTTCCTCCCAGAAGCTTTGTGTGCAACGTTTGGTTAGAAATAAAGGAAAACACCAAAACAAACAAACTTCCTGTTTCCACTCACCCTCCTCTTCATCTCCTTCTTTTTATCTCCTTATTCCCCTGTCGTGGCTGCTTCTGGTGTTTTCTTCAGGCCGTTTGACCAGCGTGTTTCTTTTAAAACGAATCTCTGTTGAATCTCGCGTCTTTGCTTTGCTCAGATGTGTCGGGGAGCACGGTCGGAGGTCACGGAGGCTCTCAGGGAGACCGGGGAGGTCTGGGTTCGGTCCTAAGAGAGCTGGTGAAACCAGGAGACGAGAATCTGAGGGAGATGAACAAGAAGCTGCAGCACATGTTGGAGGAGCAGCTCACCAAGAACATGCACCTGCAGAAGGTAACGGTCCACACCAACATGCTACATGGACAGTTTCCACGGGGGGAGGGTTCAGTTCTATAAAATATCCTTTAAATTACTGATTCAAACACACACAGGGTGTCACCGACTTGACTGTTTAGACCAATAACAGCAGAAAGAACAGCCTGGAAGTTTCACAGGTGGCTGAACAATGTTTTTTCAGATTGGCTGAGACTGATTGAAGTGTTTCCACAGGTCTTATTATTAATTTTTAATCTGCTAATCCATCAGTTTGCTGCATTCATCTTCGTCCAGGAAATCTTCACTGATCTCATTACTGAGAATGATTAATTAATACACCTGAAAGAAGTCTGATAGAAACATCAATAAACACTTAATAAAAGACTGAAGATGAAACACGTAAACAATGTTTGTACAGTTTCATTAAGGTAATGTACACACACGGAGACCATCACAAACCATTGTGGGTTTCTGGGTAATATATTCAAGTGAATGTGGTCACGCCACCCTTTTCCAGCTAAGAACCATCAGCTCAGACTTGGAGTTGATGGTTCTCATCCAAACCACTTTGCCCCAGTGCGAGGTTATCGCCAAAACAGCGAATGTCCGTGGCCTACCACTCGCTGTTATCTCACACAAACAATTACACACACGCAGTAACAGCAAGTGTAGCGATCTGTGCTGTGCGTACATCGTAACCAGAAACGCCTCTAAAACCCTGACGGGCGCTTTGATGAAAGTGTAACAGCACGCCACGTTGACGCCACTGCTGTGATCGGCCTGTTCCGTAACATTGATTCCTCCTATGCTTTTTCCTCATATACCATTTCACCGCAGGTTTGAATGAATCACTGAGAGAATATCAATCATTGTCTCAGCATAAAGAATAATCATCACTCTTTCAAATGTCAGATCTTCCGAGAGGGAGATTGTTGAAAGTATCAGGCGTGAGTCCAAAGATGTGGAAACACTTCAGGGACAAACACGTTTGACTTTGAGAAAGAAACAAAAAACACACTACAAGAAAAAATGGGGGAAAAAGTCCTGACATATTATTTTTTCTATCGTGGCTGGAACTGCATGGAAAACACCAGGAAGTCTCACTCACACACACACACACACACGGCGAAGGTGAAGTTGTACAAAGATTCGCTCAGAAGTCTAAATCAGCCATAAATGGGGATGTTCATGGTTTTTGAATAAAAATAAAATAGCTTACAAAGCTTAACCTTATGCAAAAAATTTGTCATAAAATATAATTTTTTTTTACGTTTTTACGGACGTCTGTCCGATCTGTGTTGTGCATGTAGTGTACCACTACCACCACAAGGTGGCAGTAATCTATCCGCCAGCTGTTTGCTAGCTTACAGTTCCGACAAAAACGGAGGAAGCAGATGTTGTGTTGGATTAGAAACGAGAGCACAAACAGGAGAAAGATGCACAGCCAAGGACGACTTCAAAAAGTAATCGAAAAATTCGGCCAGGTGAAGCCCAACCCCCCACAAGTCTGCTGCATCTAAGATCAGTTTTTAGAGAGCGAGTTGGTTTAGGGCAGAGCTTCCCAAAGCGTGGGACCCGCTCCCTAGGTGGGGCGCGGTATGAAAAGGGAAAAAATAAACGCTTGGACACTGCTAGCATCATGGACAGGCTTTTGACGGGGCTCCACACGAACGCAGAGCAGGAGATGAAGCATCGCTGAATATGTTTCCAAACCAGCTTCATTCTAAACCAAAGACTAGAAAATAGTGTGAAGCAAATCTGCCCTTTGGCTTCACCTGCACAAGTGCTGAGGTAGGTCTCCCTGCAGGATTGGTCTTCCCTTCGTTGGGAGCAGCGCTGGGCTGTTTAAATCACGGACAAACAGGATCCCACATTCTTGATTTTTAGTTCACAAACACTTGTTGTAATGATTAACTACTCCTGACATTTTGGAGATGTTTGCTCTTTATACAGTAAAGTTACAGCAGGATACAAATAACATCAGGCTGATCCTGTCACAATTTGTTCCCCCGGTTCAAATCACAGACAAACAGGATCCAACAGCTGTTTATGTTTTTGAACCCATTTTGCACAGAGAGACATTTTTTGATTTGATAGTAATGTTAAATATTATTACACAGGAAAAAAACAACTACATGTAAAATAATCACACCGTGACGCCTCTGCCTTTGTAAATAGAGAGACAGTAACTATGTGTGTGTGTATGTAAGCGTGTAAAACTGAAGACAGTCAGATTAATTTTGTCTCTATCTGCCA
This sequence comes from Neolamprologus brichardi, assembly GCF_056152115.1. Lineage (NCBI taxonomy): Eukaryota > Metazoa > Chordata > Actinopteri > Cichliformes > Cichlidae > Neolamprologus > Neolamprologus brichardi. The sequence continues at coordinate 32,690,906 of NC_142123.1, forward strand.
TTCTGCAATTCATCTCATGTAAACAATAACGTGGCGCACAGCGTGACGTGAAAAAAGGCGCATACCTTTGACGTTGTGTGACAAACTCTGTATTCCTCGTCCACGCGTAAACGCAAAAAAGGAGCTTTGCTTAATTGTTTAGTAAATGTTTGAGGTGTGAATAAACCGCAATGGAGTTTGAAAACAAAATATGGGCGTGTGTGGTTGGAGGACGTGTTTTTTTTTTTTCTTTTGGGGGGTGGGGGCATTTTTCTTGTAAAACAAAGAGGGGCCTAGCAAAAAAAGTTTGGGAACCACTGGTTTAGGGGGAGATATTCAAAGAATTGACTTTAAATGTCCCATTTGTCAACATTTTATTTTGAAAAATGGTTTTCTGCTTACCAGTGCAGCCACATCCCTTTCAAAATAAAATGGCTACATATCTGATCAATCAGCTGAGAGAAAATTCAGTTTTCAGAGCGTTCAAGCACAGATCAGTGGCTTTAATCATGGAACAACCTTTTTCTATGAAATGTGTCTTATTAAGTACTTGTGTTTTTCACAGCGAGCGTACTTCAGCTGTTAGTAACACATGTTGTAAATTACAAAATGATGTTTAACTTGAGGCACTTGCTTGAAATCATTTCAATTACTGAGTTCACAAATTTGTAGCTTATAGGTTTGTAATAATTCACTTTTGTGATACAGACTATAGTCTGGGCTCTGCTGTTATTTTCTTTTAGCTGCAGATGAATTAAATGATAAAAGATTTGATCGCATCTCCTGGTCTTCATGTTCAGAGTAAGATTTTATCCAAAAGCGGGTGCTGCTGTTTCAGAGATGGGCTGTAAAGCTGTTGATATATAAACATTTTCTTTCTGTTTTCTGCAGGACCTGGAGCTGTTGTCCCAGGAATTAGTTCGTATCAGTAAAGAGAGCAGTCCCGGTAGCAGTGCTGCTGGGTCAGGATGAGGCTATCACCTGGATTAATCCATGCAGTCACTTCCATCTCACCACTACCATTCACCTCAGCTGGAAGGCTCAGGCTAACACCTGGAACCAAGTTTTCTTCCTTACCCCATCTCTGCGCTAAGACCTGCTGTAGGCTCTGACTACTGCCTGAAGCTGTTATGTTTTCACCATTTCAGCCTGCGTCCTGGGTTGTGACTAAATGCTGAAATAATGTCCATGTCATGCTTTCAGCCTGGAGGAAGCAGTACTTTTTAAAGGCGTAGAAGAAGACACTGAATGGAAACACTGAGGATATTAAAAGCTGGCCTCAACTCATGTACGTCTATGTTGAATGTACTGTAATTAGACTGCACTGCTCCTGGCTACGACCTGCAGTGGTCACGTTATAACAGACTCGTGCTTTCTGTTGTCTGTAAATCTTTGCTTTCACTGGTTTCTGCTTTATGTCTTAACACTCTGTCTGTCTGTCAGGGCCTGGCTATATCCTGAAGGACGCTTATCCTAAATGACTGACAGTGGTTCCTGTGTGCAGTAACTCTGTTGTGATCCGATTATGTCCCGTCTGCTAAAGAACATTACTGAGTATGTGGGCTATGTCTATGCTGTCAGCTGACCTTTTTGATCTTCTTAGGGAACCAAATGTAAGATCATCATGACACCTGAATTACCCCCCCCCCCCCCCCCCCCCAAATTAAAAGATGCAGTATTTGCGTATTTTATTCTGAAGGTTCAGTTCGCCACTGCCTGGTCTTTCCTGCCTGCATGGTGGTCAGGTCTCTGTTGTGGTGTCCTCGATGTCGTTCAAACTCTCGTCCAGATGTGTTCACTTCTGGCTTTTATATCAGTGGGTGACGTCACAGTGGCGACGACCATCTAGCCACCAACAGACCTCCGGAGCAGACCGTAGACTCTGAGGTGAATGACGTCAAAGACACCACAGAAACTAGGCCAGGAAAGTAGTACGAGGCTAGCTGTTTATCAGCAACTGAGCTTTCAAAATAAAATACTTACTTTTCAGCAGTTTCAACCAGAGAATGAGCGATAACCCACCAGCTGTTGCAGCTTTAATCACATTTTCTTTGGTGAAACTCGAGTTTTACAGGTTACAGTGAAACTGTGACGACACTAAAAAAACAAACAAAAACACTTCTTATTAAGTGTTTTTCTAAAAGAACTTCATTCCATAGGAAAGCTTGTTTGCTTTAACAGATTTAACATAACCACCAGAAAAAATAAAGACTACCTACAAATGTTCACGTTAAACTTCCTGTTAATCTGTCAGCTGGTGTCACACGTTAACTGATTGTGTCTTTAGATTAATTAAGAGTTGCTTTATCTGTCTGTGTTGGGCTGTGGCTACGTCCAGGAGTTCACAGTGTGAAACGTCTTAGGCGTCACAGGTTCTCTGTGCAGCTATTTTGCGTCCCAGCCTTTATTTATTGCTTTTTATACACTTTAGGATGCAAAATGGTCTCCCGTGTGTTTCAGCGCCCGCCACCAGAACAGTCATTAAAATTCATCAGGGATGGCAAAGGGATCCAGGCTTAGACTATTAGCTGGATTTTCAGACACAGTTTGTTTCTGTGTTTCGATGGCTTTTATTCAAAATAACATCTCCGAGAAATAAAAACTGAAACGCTAAAATATTAAAACACCAGATTTGGTGATTATGTTTCCCTTTGTTTTAGTCAGGTGACTTTGGATAAAACCTGGTTTAAAAACATCATTGATGACAAACAGCAATCAGTAAAAGCTGGACAATGAAAAATCTGCACAGCTTTAATTAGCGTGACGCAGCCTGGGATCCACAATGGTTCAACAAAAGCTAAATGACTGCCTTGGTGTGGTCTGTGTCTATATCCTGGATGAAAAGAACATTTCTTGCACTATTATCAGTTTGTGAATACTTCCCTCTTTACCGGAGTCACCAAATGGCACACAACAAAGACAGTTTTCAGGGTTTTTTTTTTGCTTTTCTGCAGGGTGGGTCTATTTCCTGCTCTATAATGTTCACTGACTTTGACTGTATCGTTGCATTTATTTCTGTTTCATGAAATCTGACAGGAAGTGACAGACACTTCCTTTTTGCTTTGCCTTTGTTTCTTCTGGACTCTGGATCATGGGCCCTGACTACGCCCTGGATTATACTCTGCCCCAGGCTAGCTCCATCTAACTGGGCTGTGATTATATCCTGGACATTATGCTTGTAACAGATTTTGTGTTTTATGTTATAACTGCCTGTATATCACTGCTTTTTTGTTTGTTTGTTTGTTTGTTTGTTTGTTTTTTGGGTACACTGCAGCACATATCCAGCACCGTCTGATGTTAGGAGTTTAAAATGTCAACATGTGGGAGGAAAACTCGAGCTGTTTCTGGTGCAGCTTTAAGGATTTTCAAATCTTAAGCTCAAGGGTGTTTAAACCAAACGTTAAGCAACTGAAAATTTCCCCAAAATGATCACTTAGCAGTTGAGCTGCACCACAATCAGATCTTTTTTTTCCCACTTTTGCTTCAAAGATGGCACTAACCTGATCCACTGGGATTGGTCTATGTGCTGGACAGGGACTCGGCTGGAGCTTTTTGTTTGTAATGTTTAAATCTGTACATAAACGCTGCGATATGACTTCTAACTGTATGAAAAATCAACTGATCTATTTATGAAGCTGATCATGATCATGACGCTAATTATTGTAACTATGACGAAATGTGATTTAAAAAAAAATACTGTCTGAACATGATGATCACGTGTTCGAGGTTTTTTTCTGCTCTATTTTTCCAACATTTTACTGCCTTTAAATCAAAGCTTGATTTTGGTGATCTGAACGCAGAATTCTCCTTCATGCTGTCAAATACGCAGGACGACTGGTGGTGCTGATTAGGCCTGGACATTTTATCAGATTTTAGTTTCAGTTACGACTTTGCCTGCCAATGAATATGAAAGCGGATCTTATCAGGCGCGCTCCATTTCTAACAGGGCTCAGTGGTGGCATTTGATAAAGCAGCTCAAAAAGAAACCAAAGGCGTATTTCTCTTTAGTGTCCGCTCTTTGTTCCAACAATCAGTCCAGACTAAACCTTTCTAATATTATTAAATTCATCCAGTGTTGAGAAGTCCTACCAGACTAAAGTTTAAAGACTGTAAAACAGCACAAAAACTCTCTGTGGGGTCATCGAGGGGTCACCAGCTGTTACCACCTAAAAGTGAGATGTTGCAAACAGTAAACATTGTAAAATATTGCAGGTTAATCTGTGCAGGATGATCTGGTTGCCTGCAGTCGTCTGTTTCTCAGTTGTTTTTGCCCGTCTGGAGACAAAGGTTGGTTGTTGGCTGCAGCTCGCTGTGACTGTGATTGGTATCTGTCTCACTGACATCGGGCGGCTCAGGTGGTCGACCAGGTCGTTTACCAAACTTCAATCAGAAGGGAGTGGATGGATCCCGTCCTGTGCATGTGTCAAAGTATCCTTGTGCAAGATGCTGAATCTCAATTTGCCCCTGATATACATCGGCGTGTGTGTGATGAAAGACTGGTTCATTTACCTTGATCATCACCCCCAGTACAACCCTGTCTCCCCTGTTACCCCAGACGTTATATTTTATCTGTTTGCCTATTGAATTAATTTTTAAATTTGATGAAATCCATATATTTTTAAAGTATAAAGTGCCTGACGCTTGTTATGAATAATATGAATCATCATGTTGAATAAAATCCTAATTTTGGAGTCTCCCATAATTTAGCAGCAGTGTCTGACCAAGTTTGGGAGGCCCTGAAAAATAAGAAACAGAGGAGTGAAGAGGAGACAGGGAGCAGTCAGGCTTTGAAGGACGCTGTAGGAAATCACACACAGGTGTTTTTCAGAGTTTTAGTTTAATCAGTGACACAGCATAAAGTTAAAAAGTGTTAGTTTTCTTCTTTAGCTGCAACAGAACTGGACAGTCCTGATCAAAATAACTGAAGAATTATTATTTTGAAATGATTTAGGGCTCTGTCTAAGTCCTGGATTAGGAAGGAGTCTGAGTCCTGGCACCACGTGTTTGAGGATCAGCTAAAATCTTCTAAAAGTTGAATGAAGTTCGGTTTCTTCGGAAGTTTCACTCATCAGACAAACGTACAGGAGGGCAGACTCCGCCCTCTCTGCCATCCCACAATCCTCGCCGTTTCCTTTTTTTTCAGAATCCAACTCTTTGTGTTCCCAGTAAAGTTTGGAGATGGAGGTCGAGCTTCGCGGCTCTCTGCAGGGAGATGCCGCCTGGCTCAGCACTAATTAGCTCTCGGGCGCTTCCTGTCCCGCAGAGAGAGGCGGATTAAAGAGGTGACCGCTCAGCGCAGACGGGGTCCACCTTAACGAGATAGCGCCTGATTGGCCAGGCTGTGGGTTAATTGAAGGGGAGAAAGTGATGAGTTTTAATTAAAAGGAAACCTCAGAGGGAGGCCGACAGCCGAGAGCTGCATTTCTCTGATTCGTCACCAACTTTACTCTCAAACTTTTTAACTATTCGTTTTTTGATGACACTGATCTGAACCTGCAGTTTTTCAATAAGAAACACTTGTTTTCTACTAACTTTGTGACTTTAATCTTCACATTTTCATGAATTTCTAACTTTATAGAGGCAGCATGGTGACGCTGTGGTTTTGTTGCCTCACAGCAAGTTTTCACGGGTTCTCTCCGATACTCCGGCTTCCTTCTTTTCTCACATATTAATCACATTCTGATTTTGTTCAGTTGTCACATTTAGGCCTATATTTGGATCCAACAGTGTTATCGATGCTTTGGTCCCTAATCTTGTGTATCACTGCCTCATTATTAGTAACGTTTCCTAAACTCTTCCTCGCAGTAATTTTCACTGTAACTAAATGTTTTTCAAAAGAAGAACAAACTGCAAAAAAGGAAGGAGACACTGGGAAGTGAAAGAAGAGAGGACGGGATAAAAAATAGAAATGACAGGAGGAGGTGAGTGGAGGAGAGAAAAAGGATGAAAGGACCTGAGGCCTAGAGGGCAGGAAGTGAAAGAAGAGATGAGAGGAGATGAGATGAAGATGACAGTGATGAGGGGAGGAGATAAGATGAGGAGGTGAAACAGTAGCAGAGAGATGAGGAGAGGAAGGTTATCTTCTGGTGATCGTTTGCATTAAAATCTCAAATTCACTCATTTCTGTTCATAAAGATGCTCAAAGGGTCCTATAAACTGTCTGTTTTGTTGCTATGGGTTACATGAACTTTACACTCTCCGTCTCCATTGCAGAGATTTGAGGACTTGAGTATCTGGGTAAAAAGTGCAAACTCACTCTTCTTATTTTTTTCTTTCTTCGAGGTTCACTTTAGAAATACACGTCAAGATTTCGGTCTCAATCTCATCAGATGTGTCACAGCACCAAGTGCCAACGGCGCACAGCTACTCACTGAAGAAAAAATATAGTGCTGGGTTTATTTTTTATTGAAGGGCTGCACAGAGCGGACGACAAGGGCACGAAGTCAGACAGAGGAACAGAATAAAGAATGTGCTCAGATTTCAAAATAAAAGACCCCATGCAGAGTAGAAGTGCGAGTGGGAGTCATGCAGACCGCTTCACAGACATGAAGCAGGCGTACTCCCAGGGTTGATCTACCGTTTAACCTCGACAGGCTCATGCGTTACACAAAAGGTGGATGTAGCCACTGTGACATCATAAAGTTTGAAGCCTCAATTTGAGTGTTTGGAGTTGGAGACAGAAGAGAGCATATTTAAGAGTGTAACATGGAGGGTTTCATCTCGGTTAGCTCACAGACTCAGATACAGATACCTGCTGATTAGTGGTAATATTTTAGTACTAAAATACTAGAACTTCATTCACCAAGTGTGGAAGGGACATTTGTCGAACTGACCACACACAAAGCTGAATAGCAGAGGTGAGACCTAATGGAAAGTGGCCACGCCTCTAATAATGCACTTAATTATTACTCACACAGACTTCTTACTTAAACGCTTACTTAATTCAAACCATTTCCCCCAACGGGTCACCAGGAGATTTAGTTTAATTCTGGATTTGGTGGAGATTTCACAACAAACCGGCCTCCTTACTCAAGCTTCCCATTTATCCAGGTTGGGCTTGTCTTTACTCCCAGCTGTGAAACAGGTGAGTTATGACTGCACTTTTATTATGAAAAGTAATATTAATTATGAAGACCAAAAGCTATTCTTGTAGCAGACTGCAAACCTTTTAATTCTGCTCTAAAGTTGAACATTTCAACTATTGATGCCCGCCTCAACTGGCCATTTGGGGAACTTCAGTTTTTCGAGCACTGGCTTCATTTCTGTTTCCTGAGTAAAACGTAGTCCACACCGGCATTTCCACAGTCAGACTTTCATTCATAACAATGCCACAGAACAAAGATTTGCAGACTGTAGGATCAACTTATTATTGGATGTTTGATAAGTAGTCAGACTGAAGACTTGATGAGATGGAAGCGGACAGGCTGAAGCTCCTGAGGTGAAAAGACAAGCTGTCGTGTTTCCTTTTGGTTTGAGGGTGTCGGGAACGTCCTCACAAATCCAGATGCAGAGACGTGTGTGAGGTCGGGGCGATTATGTAACTGGACTCTCTTTTTGCTTCGGGAAACCAGGGGCTTGCCGTGGAGATCCCCTCATATCTGAATGAGGGTGCGACAGTTACACGGAGAGGGAGGAGGAAGTCGGTTTACAGAGTTTAAAAAATTCACGAGTTTTCTCCTGCAGCAGACTGCTAAATATAGACTGGCTGTGTGTGTGTGTGTGTGTGTGTGTGTGTGTGCGCGTGTGTGTGTGTGCGATACAGAATCCGTCTCCACAACTGAGGTCTTAAATGCATCACAGGATGTTAGTAAATGATGCACCATAAACAGTCAGTGGACATCATGAGGATGAACAGTAAACGCATCACCACAGCACACAGCCAAGAGACCAACAAGTCTGTGAACACATCACCATATGGTCATGAGAGGAAACACAGACACAACCAACAGACTGCAAACATAACGTAAGAAGGAACTGCGTGCTGATGAATGCATCAGCAGAAAATAAAGAGAGAGCAATAAAGTAAAATATGAGAGAAAGGAAAAGAAAATGAAACTGAGGTCATCATTAGAGATAAGGAGGAAAGAAGTAAATGCATCAGCTGCACACACACGCAGTAGTCCTCCACAGTAGACGCTAGCTGCATCACAGTGGAGGACATTGAAGGCATCATTGGCAAATTCAAGCAAATAAACCATGAATGAACTGAACCATAATCTGCTAAACTGCTGATTTCAGATTCAGTCATCTTCTCAGAGATGCTCGGGCAGCTTCCTGTGTGTTCTGTGATTCACCTCAGAGGTGTGCAGAAGCATCAGAGCGGAAAGTTACTGAAAAAGTGGACAGTGGGAGAGCCCATAGTTGTGAAGTCCGAACGCACTGTGGTCTTCCACTACACCACCCTGACGGGGAAACTCAGACAGGGAGCAACACAAATACACCGATCAGGCGTAAATAAAGACAACTGACAGTGAATGATGCGTTTTATTTCTTCATCATGGCACCTGTTAGTGGGCGGGACCAAACTATGACGTCTTGTTTAACACATGATTCTTCTGCATTCTTTCTTATGGCCAGCAGGGGGCGATTTCTGTGGGTGTATAGAAATCAGATTGAACTCAACAGGAAAACGACCTCACTGCTCGCTTCATGTTTGATTTCACTAAAGACTTTTCTGATGAGTTCATGGTCTCTGTAACAAGCTTTAAATTCTGCTGAAAGTAACACCATGTTTGTTTTGTGAATAAACGTCCACATTAGTATCCGGAAGGATGACAAACACAGCTTTAAGGCGGGGCTACCTTGTGATTGGCAAGTTGCTGAGACATCGGCGTGCACCCCTCAGTCGTCACGTCTGAGGCCTCGCTGCCATGGCCACATCCATCTTTAATAAGCAGTGCAGGACAAACAACAACAACCTGAACTCACATCAGCTTCAGACTTGCTGCGTTAAACGGACTTAACTACACACACACACACACACACACACACACAGTGAGTCTATATACAGACACACACAGACACTCACACAAACACACACACACTCAGAGTGCACTGTGGCCCCAGAGGCCTCTGAGTATTGATTGGACTCTTAGCGTGTGTAATGAAAGCCGCTG